>NW_027328721.1:19011420-19296420 GCF_048564905.1 Vicugna pacos
CGGCCTCCCCCAAAGGCCCCGAGGCGGTCCGGGCCCCAGGCCACTGCTTTCCCAGCTACGAAACTCGGGAAGGAACAGGGCTGTGTTGTGAGCCTAGGCCACGCTTCACGTTCGGCTTCCTCCGGGCCACTCCCCACCCCTCTCTTCCTGGGTCGAGGTGTGAGATTTTATCTTCCCTTTTCAACTGAAGTTTTGAAAGTGTTTCAGATAATTGTCAAAACGCTATGCATGCAAAACACTAGGTTAACTTAAGGGAGGGAGTAGGAGAGAAGAGGAAAGGAGCGAAGTTCACGGGTCACTTCCTGTGGGGGTGGGTTAGATGGTCACAGTGGTGAGCGGGTAACTGTCACATGGCTCAATATACTTATTATAGTCATTACTCTTACTAACCCCCGACAGCACTGGTATAGAGGAGGTATGACCACGGAACATGTGCTCATTGAGCTTAATTTTACACAAACAGTAAGATTTCCATGGAATCAAAACAGGCAATAAATGCCAGCTGCAGAGGACAGCTTGTGCAGGGTTGGGAAACAGCATGGCATGATCAGAACTTTAGTTTGACTGGCTTGAAATGTAGAGGGAATGGGAAACTTCACACTGATGAATCAGAGAGGATACAGCTGTTTTTATTAAACTAAAATGGTTAAATCAGTCTTGTTGGTCAATGATTAGCCTTAGCTATGTGAATTTGGAGTCTGCAAGTATTTTATAAGTTCTATAAGAGGCTTTTTTTTTTTTGATTTCAGAACTCTTAAGATATTAGAAATTCAACTTTATTTTTATAAGAATTTTAAAAAAGATTTATGTAAGTGCTTATTTAACTCAATTAGAACAGAGTTCCTTTAACTTAGGAGACTTTATTATCTCATGTATTAACACCCTCTAGAGGTACACAATGAAAAGTGTAGGCCTTTCTGATTTATAAACAGACACACAGACACAGGGAAAACAAAGAGCATGTAGCTTCAGTAACAGTTCAAGGGAAAACTCAGAAACAGAAATTTTCCCTGGTCAAAATATCAAAAAAAAGCACCTGGGGCTCATATCCCTTAATTGATTTGAGCTCTAAATGGACAAATACACAATTTTAAAAAAAAAAAATTGCTAAAAACAAGATTCTCTGTCACGTTGAATAATAGAGTATTTTGAAGTTTAAATAAATACCAACAATAGAGCTATGAGGGAGGAAAAATATAAAATACTGACACTTTTTTTAATTTGACTTTAAGGTGCATTCTTAAGTACATAGGAGAGAAATGTCATGATGTGTGCAGCTCACTTGCAAATGGTTCAACAGCATTAACAATGATTGAATTTAGGTGGTGGGCATATGGGAATTTATCATCCTATTAAAAAGTTTTCTGTACTTCTGAGATTTATCATAATAAAACATTGGTAGGAATCTGTTAGACATAATGCTCTATGTGAAGTAATTTGTTTCCTTTGTGAAATTCTAGGAAGATTAAAATGCATGTTCATAACATCAAGAAAATCACAAGCATTTATGATGTAATCAGAACTATCTGAGGAGCTGTGAAACCTGGTGAGTTGGTGAATTTTTTAAAATGTCTTAAAACATTTTGTTTTTACAAAGATTACAGGAGTAAGAGAAGGTGAATTTTAATCAACTCTTGATATTTTTTTCCTGGTTGATGTGATATAATTAAATGTGAAAAAAAAAAGGTAAATTCTAAAAGGAGACTCTGCCTTGGTGGTTTTCTATGGAGGAAACTCAAGCAGGAGAAATTTTAATTTAAAAACATAAATTACTGTTCTTTATGGTACATTCTAAGTTGTCATTGTTTTGAATGCCTTCCTTTCCAGACAGGTGTGTTATTCTGGGAGATCATCAGGACTCCTGGCTATTTGGAGGTATTGACCCAACCAGTGGAGCTGCCGGTTTGAAAGAAGTTGTCTAGAATTTTGGAAAACTGATTAGTAGAGGTAAATAATGTTTCCTTGGCAAGTGATGACAGAAAGTGACTCAGTGAATCTTCCTTTGTTTTTAGGCCGGTGTACCTAACCATGTATGTTAACAATGATTACAGGCTGGAGACTGAGAAGAACTACCATGTTTGCCAGCTGGGATGCAGAAGAATTTGGACTTCTGGGTTCCATAAATGGGCTGAGGTAACTAAGATAGAAAACTTCTTATTTTCTTGGTCAACATGTATCTCAGGGTAATCACAGATGTGTTCCATTACCTGATGTGGTTTTAATTTGTATAAATACTCAAGAAAATTTAAGAAATAGAGTTTGTTTTTGCTTTTACATCAGTTTGGCAAAACAGAACAACCTCTTAATTACTGGGCACAAACCAATTTTTTCATTATTACTAAAATATTTTAGTTTCTATTTGTATTTGTTTTGTGATAAATAAGTAAAATCTGTAAGCTCAGAAAATAGTCAAACCTAGGAAGCTGCTTCTGACAAGTGAATTAGCTTATCAAAAAGTTGATATAAATCCTTGGCATTAATTTTCAAGTTTTTAACAGTTTCCTTGGATTTCTTCTATTTAGGAAAACAACATACTCTTTTAAGATGACTATACTCTGATTATAGTCTCTCCTTTATGGATTCCATACTAAATTGTAACCATAAGTATATTTTACCATTTACAAAAGTGATTGGGGAGTATAATACAATGATTTTGTAAATTGAATTACTCTAATATTTCAAGGATTTATTTTTAATTCAATTATGATTAATTTGCATTTGTCACTGGCTCTTAATGCTTTATTTTAAAGTGTCTCTCATAGGCCCCCTTCTTTCATCTTCTTCCCTTAGGCTCTCTGTCCAGTAACTCTGAGTTCTTATATGTTCAAGGTAGGCTTGTGCATTTTTTTAAAGGCAGGTGCACCAAAAAGCACTTTCCTTTGACCATCCTCTGTTTTGTTCATCATTTATGAAGTCCAAATTTTATAGAATTGATTTAAAGAATGTCATATCTTTCTTGCCATTGTGTCTGGTTTTTAAAATGCTTTCCTTCTGAATCATTTCCTCATACTTTAAAATAATAATATGAATCAAATAAGTATGGGAATAAAATCACAGTTACTTGTATCACATTTGATTCTATTTATATGGCAAAGTCTTATTATTATGTTGGTGTTACGAACATGCATTTCATAATACACTTATTTAGATGAATCAGATCTTACTCATTAAGGTCATTTACTTTTAGAAATATGTAATTTCTTGTGAATACATGTATATAGAAATACATGTGTCTTTCTATAATCTAAGCAGCTTAAAATATAGGTAAAAAAATCCAAGATATAAGATAATACGTCTTGCATTAATTTAAATTCATGTGAGTTAAAAGACGATTTGAATATTGTTTCCCATTTTCTACTAGCTTCTTGATCATATTCAGCAATGCACTTACTTTCTTTACATATAGTTAAGGAATCTTCTTTATTTCTACTGTAACTCTGTCATAATGGAAACTCTCAGCAGAATCAGCTGTCATCTATCCCATGTGCAGAGGCAAGAATCCTCATTTGTGGGATGACCACTCACAGCTTTAAATGTTTTTACTGTAACTGCTCTTATAAGGTAGCAAGCTAGAGAGAGAGAAAGAGAAGGAAAGAGTTCTCTCCACATATTCCCGTCTGTGTGTGATGACGTTAGTCTTCCTCTGCTGTATTTTTCTAGAATGTGTGTGCACGTGTGTGTGAGAGAGAAATGTCTTGTCTTTGCCCTAATAGCCACTCTTCTCTCCCTCTAGTTTTTTCTCTATCCTCTTCTTTTTTTTTCTTTTCTTTCTTCATCAGTATCTTCTTTTTCAAAAAATTCTGGATAAATCAAATTTCCAGCTTTCTCACTTTTAATATGGTAAAGTTACTTGGATCCCCAACATCAAGGGATCTCATACTTTAATGTATGTAAGGATTGCCAAGGACACCTTTTAAAAATACAGATTTCCAGGTCTTACTTTGAGCAGTTCTTATCCAGTAGATACAGGGTGAGGCTGAGCATCTCCAAGCCTTCCCCCTTCATATTATGATGCAGGGGATCAGGGACAGTTTTCCTCTGGGTCTCCCTGCTGTTGCTATGAACAGTGGCTACAGCATCACTAATATTTTCTTTCTTATTTTAATTGCATTAATATTGATAAGCAGTTAATAGCATTTTCTTAAAATTATGGTCAGAGGCATAGGCATTTGATTTATAATGGTATCTGCAGACCACTCTTTTATTGAATTAATTTGTTTTGTTTGTATTTCCACAATTGTAAATGCTGTGAGTTAAGTGACCACTTTGCTTCAACTACAGGAGAATGTGAAAACACTCCAGGAGAGAGGGGTTACATATGTCAATGCAAACTCATCCACAGAAGGTAAATTTTATTTCAGATTGTCATTAAATAGTATACCAGCATTTAAGTCTATCAACTCCAACTCATAAACTAAGATTACCCTCTTTCTATGAGATGCCTCAATAATACCTCCATTTTTCCATTTTACCAGAGAGAAAATTATTATGATTCATAACTAAGCTATTGATCCTGACTTCTTTAGTCTGTGTACCATTTGCCTATCTTGGATTACTACTTAAAACTTTAGTAATTTTCACATTCTTCCTGCCGAGCTATTTTTAAGTTGGGCTAAAATATTTCATACAGAAATACTTCCTGTATGTATTGGAGTGACTCTGACATAAGCACCCACTACAGACTTCCTTTTAACCCTGACATGTGGCATGTGTATCTGTAGGCTTTCATCGTATTACAGTTGTTTCTAGGTAACTGTCACAGGACACATGTTAGTTACTGACATGCTCTAGTCTAATGTCTTGATATTGAATTGAATGAATGAATAAAAAATGAACATTATGGCCTTACTGCTTCCTTTGCCAAAGACCCCTAAGTGCTGCTGCTGTAATGAGCAATGACCCTTACTGTTACTGTGGGAGCTGCAGCCTTAGCAGCAGAGTCCGCCTCTACAGTCTCCTATCCCGAGTGTGTGCTGCAGCCTCTCTGGCTCCTGAAGAGTTATTTCCACCTTTGTGTTTTAGTTTTAGCCAGACTGTCTGTGTGTCTGTCTGTCTGTCTGTCTGTCTATGTATCTATTTACCTATCTAGCTATCTATTCTAAAATTTTATTTATTTGTTTTTACTGAAGTGTATTTGACTTGTAAAATTAGTTTCAGGTGTACAGCAAAGTTATTAGTTATATATATACATATACATTGTTTTTAGATTCTTTTTCATTATAGGTTATCATAAGATACTGAATGTAATTCCCTGTGCTATACAGTAGGTCCTTGTTGTTTATCTGTTTTATATATAATAGTGTATATATGTTAATCCCAAACTCCTAATATATCATATATCTCTCCCCTTCCCCCTTGGGTAACCGTAGTTTCTTTTCTATGTCTGTGAGTCTATTTCTGGTTTGTAAATAAGCTCATTTGTATCATTTTTTTTTTACATTCCACATATAAGTGATATAATTTGATATTTGCCTTTCTTTGTCTGACATACTTCATTTAATATGATTACTCTCTAGGGTCCACCCTGTTATTCTCCAGGAATGATGCCTTCAATTTGAAGTCTGTTATATCTTGTTTATAATTAGAAAATAAAGTTAGAATTAAATAGAGGTTTGAAGTCCATTTGGAGGTATTAAAATACTCTCTTATTTAATTTGCAGGCAATTATACTCTCAGAGTGGACTGTACACCCCTTCTTTTCCAGTTGGTATATAAACTGACAAAAGAGGTATGTAAATTGATCTGTCATAATGTTTTCTGATGAGTAGATAAATCAAAAACTTTTGTTTTCTAAATCACTTATATTTAAACTGGTGACAGACATAGCTGATTTGTATAAATAACAAATCAGAATGAGCTTAATACACTACTTATGTGACATAACTATGAGAACAGTAGTGCTATTCTCTTTGAATAATAGTTCCTAATAATTGTATAGATTTGTTATAACGTACAGGGTCTATTGTTTCATGGGGCAGAGTCTTTTTGATATAACAGAATACTGAGCTGGAATGGGGAAGCCTTGGCTGTGAAGATTGCCTTGGCTATTCATTCATTCATTCATTCATTCATTCATTCAGCAAGTATTTATTGTGTGGTTACTATGTATCAGGTCCTATGAAAGGAACTCTAGCAGCAACAGTGATAAAAGTACAAGGTTACTGAATCCAAATACAGAGAGGCCACAGACCTGTAAATGAGGACTCATGCTTCACTTGAATAGTGGATACTACATACAGTGGAGGACAATTATGGAAGAGAGAAGCTAAGACCCTGGGGTAGCTGGTGAGGGTGGGAAGCATTAGAAGGTGTTTACAGAAGATTTAGTGGTTGGGCTGTAAAATGGAAGGATGTGAAAGTGGAGAGAAGGTTTCTCCTCTGAGGACACAGGACCTAATAAATGTGGATGTGTGAAAGAACATATTTCCTGACCTCTGGGTAATGCAATATAACCTAAATGTAAGGTGTTGGTGAAAAGCTGGTAAGAAATGGGGCCTGACACATAGACCTAAATGTTCATAAATCTGGTGGTGGAGAAATTAAAGAATCCTTAACAAGGTTGTACATTATCATATTTATTCATTAGAAAGATTACTCTGTATCAGTGCAGTGAATAGGTTAAGCTGTAGTAAGTCTAAAAGCAAAATGGAAGTAATTCCACATGCTTATTTAGCAAACAGGAATTTATAACTACTAGTTATGTAAAAAGTACTCTGAAAACTCTATTGCACTCTGAACCTGTAAAAATTATGTAATCCCTCATTGAGTATATGTGTGCTTCATTTAAATAATCCCCCATTATAGAATTTAACTGTAGAAATGTTTCTTTCAAGTAGGTATCACTTAGATGACAGTGGGAAGTAGATGTCACATCTCTAGGTCCTGTTTCCCAGTCTCCCTTCATCTTGCCCTGTCCTTTTCACTGTTCGTGTCTTTAACATCTCATCCTCCCAAGTGAGCATCCTCCCATGCCCATCACAACCCCCACCATACTGGGAAGCTTAGGTCCTTGATCCTTTTATTGAAATGTCCCATAAAAACATCTTATCTAAAAGCACGCTGTAAAGACAGTCCCTGTTGGAGAATCCTTTTCAGGAGATACATTTACACTCTGTCCTACAGAGGAGGCTTCTGCCTTTATAGGAGGGGTAGTAAGAATTTTAGGGCCAAGAAGAAGCTTAGGTCTATCCCCTTTGTACATTTATTCAATAAGTATTAAATGTGTAAGTGGTTACTATAGTGACAGGATGAATCAAACATAGATTCTGCTATTAGGGTGTTAACTGTGTAGCCAGGAGAGACTATGATAAAGAATTTTCAAATCTAAGATAGAGATTAAAATCACCAAAGTGAATACAGATAAAAGTGGTGTGGGAAGCCAGAAAGAAATGTCTCAGTTTATCATTTTACACGTTGGAATTAAACAGCCTGCTTAATGGGAAATTGCAAAAATTTTTCCCATTTCCCATTCTTTTATGTTAATTTGAATTTAATTTTCATGCCACTTTAGATATAATGTATTTGTCTTTCAGAGTTTTTGTTTTAGGTAGTTTTTTTTAACAGTTTAACTGGGAAACTTAAATGTATCTTTAGAAGTTACATTATCAGGATGAAGTAACTGTCCAGAAGAGAAGAGTGAGATTTTATAATCTTGTTTGATTTGATTGTTAGTGGAGGAATCAGACATCATTCATCTGGAGAAATGCTGTTGGTTGCTGAAGGCTCAATCACGAACTGGATGATTTGATTTAGAGACATTTGGCCCATTGGTTTCACCACCAATTCATCCATCTCTGAGTGAAGGTGGGAATCCTTCTATTTTTTACAAATGTTCTTTGCTAAATACGTGAGCCCTGTTCTACCTTTGGAGCCTTGTGTAAGTGGGTTTACCTTTCTGCACCTGAATATTCTCATATATAAACTCAGTTTGACCAAGACAGTCGTTATGAAACTGTGCTCCAGTGTGGTGCCTCAGCGTCTGGTGCAGGGGTCAGGGTGATGGACATTGAATAGGCAAAGCTCTAGCTTGCACACATGACCCCAGCTCTTCCTCAGCTGTGGAGTCTCTACTGTATTTCTTTTATATAGAAGAAGTTTCCACTGCTGTATCCTTCCCCCACCCTTAAAAAATTAGGAAAGTACTGGACTAGACCATCTCTAAGATCCCCACTTAGCTCTGATCTTTTCACTGCTATATATATATTTTTCAAATGAGGTTTACAAAGAGTAGTTGTGGGTGGTAATCACAAAAGCTGTATTTGAAATCTGAAAGCTTGAGTTCTGTTTCTGATTCAGACCTTTTTAAAAAAACCTATTACTTTTAGCAAGTCATTTAACTACTTCTTAACTTCAATTTTCTGCTCTTTGAGGGCACAGAATTAGATTCTTGAAATAGTCTGTATTCTTCAGATTTCTAGTGTGTTTTAGAAATACTTGTTAGGGTAGCTAGAACAGATAGGGCTTCCACTTCCGCAGTGCAGTTGTGTTTTTACCTTTTTAGAATTGGAGATTGAGAAATCACTTCATTTGGAAACAAAATGATTCTATTTATTTTTTATGAAAAGTTTAAAAACCACAGGATTAGATTATAAATTGCCCTTTATTTCTGAAATTTAATATATTTATACAGATTAAGTGGTACAATGAAGACTGCAGTACAGAATTTCTTTCTCTTATAGTGTGTTTTCTTTGCTTCATGAAGAAGCTGTATGAAGCTTGTTAATAACAACACAGTATATCTTTGATAGAGTTCAACTTTTCTTCTATTTTCCTTTTTCTTCTTAGTCTTTCCAAATTAGGATAATTGTGGTCTCTGACTTTTTTCCAGTTAAAATTTTAAAACATTTTTTGTTTTTTAAATACTACAATCATTTTTGTCTTTTGGAACTAATATAAGATAGAGACAGGTAGGCAGACAAAACCAAACACTGAATGGTAGTATTTTCTTCTAGGAAGTTAAATTTTGGTTATAATTATGCCAGGAAAAACAAAAAAAAACTTCCTAAGATAGTGGAAACTACTAATAACTTTTAAAAATTAAGTCAGTTTATGGGAGTCATGCCTCCTTTCATAAGCATGCCATTATTAACGGGAGCTTTGTTGGCTGTGATTTATTGTGTGTTTTCCTATTTTACAGGTTTATTAAATGCCTTTGGTGAAAATCATGACAGCCACATAGATTTTAAGGAGATATTCTGTGGGTTATCAGCCTGTTGCAGAGGACCTCTGGCTGAAAGACAGAAATGTGAGTGTGTTAAACATCACAAAATTTGGAAACTATACAGAGAAAAAATTAGCATTCATTCATGTAAAAAATCATTTGATTAAGGCATGAATTTTCATCACTTTGACAAATAACAATCTCTTCCTGAGGTTTTACTGAGGTCAGTGTGAAGATTCAATCATCTATTCTTTTTTACTATGGAGTAATTTAGGATCTTTGTTATTAATAATGGTTGATTTTCCAGATGAATGTATAATTCATGATAAATGAACTACGTCAGTCATGATGTGTTTGAAAATGTTAAAGCATATAGAAAATACTTTCTGGTAGTCTATATAGAAAATTTGTCTTGCTTAACTTGAATTCCAGCTTATTTTCTATCACTTGTGTGTACTGATATTTTATTAGCAAAATTAAATTTATGATAAAACATTTTTATTAAATACTAAAATTGTCTTTTAAACCTAGCTAAAATGTTATAGTGTAATTTATAAGCATATTACAGTAATAAATCTTAACTGTATTTGGGAAAATGCAGCAGTTTACATTTAATTGGAACCTAATTCATATATATTCACTAGGGTCATTATTTCTACATCTTTCTAAAATAGAATTTCACAAATATTGCATATTTTGGGTATGATACTTAATATTTTGATATTCTTTAGTAATGTTGTACAGTGATGCACTCAGTTAATTTAATAGCATAATTATTACAGGAGTGTATGAAGTAGATAATTATTTAATCTTAAAAATTTAGATTTTTTTTCTTCCCTGATAGTATACAATTACTCTAACCTGGCTTTGTGATAGATTATTTGTTCACATTAAAGTTCTGATATTAAAGAGGCTGAAGTCTTTGTTTCTCAATTGAGGTTAATTATTGCCTTAATTTTTCTTTAATTTATTTATTCCAGTGGACTAGTAGAAGTTAACCAACTAGACTAACTAGTAATTTTGCCGATATTGATGTTAACTAACAAAATGCTGATATTTTGGATTCTTAGCTTGTTGTATATAAACTTCGTTGAAGATTTGAAATTGTTCTTTGGCAAAAATATTGGGTGCACGTTAACTACATTGGAGACCCTCTTTATACAGTCATCCCACATTATCTGCTGAGGATTGGTTCTGAGACCCCCTCAGATACCAAATCCATGGATGCTCAAGTCCTTATGTAAAATGGCACAGTATTTGCATATAACCTATGCACATCCTCCTGTATACTTTAAATCATCTGTAGGTTACTTATAATACTCAATACAATGTAAATGATATGTAAATAGTTGTCAGTACATAGCAAATTCAAGTTTTGCTTTTGAGAAGTTTCTGGGAAAATTTTTTTTTTGGTCTGTGGTTGTAACAGGTACAGAGGGCTAACTGTACCAACTTTTTGTTGATTCTTAAAGTAGATGGACTATTTTCAGCATTATAAGAATCAACTCTGATCAGTTTTAAATATTAGAAATTAAAGGCTTGAATTACCTTCTTAAAATCTGTGAGATATTGTATAATAACTTGGCCTTTTTCAGTTTGCAAGAAATTTAACTTTAGATTTAGGTGAAGGATAGTGTTCTCTAACCTGGCTAATGATATAAGGAGAGAGACTTGTGAAGTGTACAGGACTTCCTACAAGTTCAAAGGACTTTAATGACACAGTCTCCTCCAAATAAGAACTTAATCCAGAATGTTTGAGGAACCAAATAATTTTACTAGGGCAGCTTCTAACAAAATGCATTATACATCAGAATATAAAAGTAATTTTCCTCTGTAAGAGTCTTTTCTTTAGTTTGCTTCAAGGTATTTGATGTTGACGGTGATGGAGTTCTA
Organism: Vicugna pacos; assembly: GCF_048564905.1. Classification (NCBI taxonomy): domain Eukaryota; kingdom Metazoa; phylum Chordata; class Mammalia; order Artiodactyla; family Camelidae; genus Vicugna; species Vicugna pacos. The sequence goes on from NW_027328721.1 coordinate 19,022,474, forward strand.
AGGTTGAACTGAGAGACACGTGGTTGCACATTTAGAGGTCTGGATGGACAACAGCACTGATGATATCCTGGTAAAGTCTGATTGTATACATTTTCTTGCATGTAAACTTTCAACAGGAACATAGAGTGAAGAATTTTTCAAAAGAGGTTGAGAAAAAATTTCTTACTACTTCTAGTTGCTATATTATGCTACTCAAAATATTCATGGCCAAAGATGCAAAATTGGGAAGAGAACTTGCCTTAGAAAATTTAATAGACTAAATGTATTACGTTAAAAAAAAATGAAACCACAGGAAAATTCTCATAAATTTTTAAGGCAAACAAGCAATCTATTTCTGGTAATTAAAAAAATATATATACATACTTGACCAAAAATATTTTATACTTTGGCTACTGGCTAATAAAAATGATACCTGCTCTTTCCTAACTACTGATTTGGGTTTCTGTTTTTAAAGGAATTACATGTGGATCTATCCAACATTGTAGAAGACACATTGAATGCACATGACACCACAAAGGTGAGTCTAGCAGAGACTAATTTATTCTTTTCTAGATATACGTTATATTCTGAATTGGTATATATACCTTACATATACATACTTGAATCTCTTCTACATCATCCCTGCTAAATGCTTATTTGGACCTGTGGTTACAATGCCTCCAAGTTGTCTCAAAGGAAAGCCTATTCCATCTTTAAACAACTCCATTAAGTGTTATTTACATAAAAACATTTATTATATTTTATAAGCTAGCCATTTAATAAAAATTAAGTATACACAACCCTTGCTATCTGTAGTTTATAATCTTTACTTCTCCCATTTTAATACATTATGGTAAGAATAATTAAACTATAAATTAGTATGTATTTATGTATGATTGTGCATGTGTGTAGAAGAATTTGTTAATCTATAATTTGCTCACAAAGTCACTCAACTTGGAAAGCAAGCTTCATATTATAAAAATTACCTCACTCAGTTCAGATTTTGCCAAAGGTATGTTTTTAGGTAACCCGACAACTACAGATGCAGAATTATTAATCTTTCCCCAAAATCACATTTAAACTGAAATCATAAGAAATTTTTACTGTTGGCTTTGCAGCTATTAGTGACTGTCTAGAAGTGGTCAGACTTTGTTTTCATCCAGTGGTCTTAGTGTCAGGAAGAGCTCCTTTTATTGTTTACCATTTAAATAAGAGTTGGAAAAACTCCCAAGTGGAGCTTTTCTAGTGCCATATGACAGCAATCAGAACATGCAGGAATAATCTTGAAGGTTTGATTTGTAGCATTGTTTTTACCTGGCTCTTTACTGCCCCCTCTTGATGTTAGAAAATGCTCTATTGCAGAATACCTTGGTTAGTAGGGCAAAAGGAAATGAAATAAAGCCCAATCACTTGAGGCTATGAAAGATTCTGTAAGATTTTATGTTTTAAAGAGTTTGAGTGTTAACTCTGCTATCCTTTAGGAATATTAAATTGATAATGTGCTACTCATAAAGCACTATTTTGATGATAAAATGTTTTCCTCTGTCTTTGGGCCAGCAAGCAAGTTATTGGAGGAGTTATTAAAAAAAAAACCCGGTTTCAACCATGTGAATTCCAGTCTTGTACATCTAATTTGTTTTAATCATAGACAAAAAATATATAAATACTTCAGTTATACAGAACACAAATAAACTTTATATGGAAACATTTTTGTTCTACTAATACAAAAAATACAATTTAATCAAATTTACAGTATTCTTTATGTGTATTAAAGAAATGGGGTGTTTTAAAGTGATGTCCAATGATAAAGTTTTATGAAAGTAATACACATATATTTCTGGAAATATTGCAACTTGCTACATTTTGGGTGGCAGTATGACTTTAAAATAGTTAATGACATGAATACTTCTGTACTTTTTTACTTGTAATGTCAGTCGTAAGAACTTGTCCTTTCAAAGACCATCATTTTTTATGTATGAAATATGTCAAAGTGAAGAGTTATTGTGTGAGGGTACTAAATTGCAGATAATATTTAAGATTTTTTTCCCCTTAGTTTTGATGTTACTTGCTTTTAAATGACAGGGGATAAAATACCCACAGGAGTCTGAATCTTGGAAGCAAAGCTTGAGAGTCTTCAAAGCCATGTAATTTAAACCTGTGAATTTCTGTAATCTAACTCAGTATAGGCAGTGAACCTATTGAACAGTTGTTTAAAAATAAATCTCAGAAATTGTTTAAAAATGGCAAGTTTTATTTCTTTTATAATGATCACTTTATCTTTTAAAACAACAGGTGGTCAAGAATAACAAGACAGAAACCCCAGAGTTGGAATTATTTCCTCAATATTTTCTCTTCCTATGACAGCAGCCTGCCGCTTGGACACAGCAGTCTAACATCTGGATGAATATGTGTATGATGTTCCTGAGAATGTTTCCTCAACATTTACCAAGAGGTAACTTAAGAATGCAGCAAGAATACCATGTGTTTCCTTTAAAAAATATAAAACAAAATCCTCAAAGTCTGGTGCTCAAAGTCTGCTGCCACTGTACTAATAACACATTTCTATCTATTTTCATACAGAATCAATAAATCACTGTGGGGCTTAGATCTGTGGGCATGCACAAGACTAGATGGGATAGAGGCAAAATCTCAGCAGCACACTGAGAATGGTCCCATTTTGGTTTGTGAACATACAATGATATTGAGTAGAAGTAAATTATACATACTTTGTTTCCTTGAGAACAAGCCATTATAAGTTATGTGCTTGACCTAACTTACAGTCTGCCAGTCAATGACTACTCATGCCCACTCAGATTTCTAAGAAGTAGTTTCCTGGGCAGTATCATCTTTTTTTTTTTTTTTTAAGCAAAACATGATATATTCCTCGTGCTAGGTCCAAGGTGCCTTTAAAAAGAGATAATACAAAACAAAGGATATATTTTTGAAAATGACACATTTCCTCTGAAAAATATCAAACCTATCAAAATGACATATAAATAATTTCTCATTTTAATGTATTACACGCAAAAATCTCCCTTTTGTTTCTCTGAAGTTAAATTTTATTTATGGCAGGACTTGCTCAATGCTTTTGCCTTGCAAATATTTGAAGTAGTTCTGAGTTCATCCATTTACACAAAAACTTCATGTTACTAGTGCCAGAATGTCATTATAATAGTATGCAAGAACTACCTATGGACCCAAACCAACCCTGTAAGTGGAATCCTTCCTTTGAAATTTAATAGGGTTTGTTTTATGTCTTAAAGGTTATGTTCAGATATTATATGGAGACTCTTTACACTGTTTGGTAAGAATTATAGGAGAGCAGTAGACTCTGCCTAGCTAAACTTCATTTTCAGCGAACACATCAAAATCATGGAACAGAGAAGTAAGAATCTCTATGAAACACTCTTGGTTTAATTTTCTATTGAATAATAGCTTTACATTGCTTTCATGTACCCATAGCACATATCTTTTAAAATTCTCTTTGAAAGGTAACAGGAGAGGCAAGATGTGTTGTTGCACTTTAAGTCAAGTATACTTTGTAACTCTTGCTGAGCCTAAATTTTTGCTGCTTCTGTAAATTCCACTAGATTTGTTGGTGCTGTTAAGATGCACAAAATTATGTATAATAAGTGGCTGCCTGCTTAATGAGTGATGCTACAAAAAGTGTCTAGAATTCAAATACATTTCTTATGTGGCTTAGGACAATAGAAATTGGACACTACACTTGCAAATGCTTCTGAATCCTAGAACTGGGTTGTTACTGTGTTACTGAGTTCAAAGATCATCCTGCTCACTGCACAGCAGGCCAGTAAATCAGGAGATGAGGTGTTGGAGCAAGAAATAGCGATTTTATTTGGAAAGCCAGCAGACAGAGGATGGCAGACCAACGTTTTGCAGAATCATGCTGCTCCAGTCAGAATATAGGCTCCTTTTATACAAAAAAAAAAAGGAGGGGGTGTGGTTGGTTGTTGCAAACTTCTTGCTGTCGGAATTCTTTGTTCTTGCAGCTATCCATGTGGGTCAGGTCTGGTGTCCCTGTAAACCTCCAACAAAACAAATATTATTTTCTATTCTGCAACTTATCTTTATGTGCGGAAGTGTTAATATCCTTAAAGGTCAGAGCCTTGAGAAAAGGCTCTCCTATTTACCAGACAGGCTAAAGGCAACATTGTTTTACAAAAGGTGCAGAGATAGGAAGAATAAGCCTAGAAAACAGAGAGCAGTGTTTAAAACTAAAGGAACAGATCCAATATAGAGTCAGATTTGTTCTCCATTACAATTATGCTAAAAATTTGTTCTTAATTTGAAATTTTATTTCTTACTAATTCATTGTGAAATCAATCATTAATCATTTTGAAGTTTATAAAAAATATGCTTTCTTGTTGTAATCTTATAACTAATCCTCTGATGTATAATTGGAGAAATTTGCTCTTTTCTTCAGGGATTATCTTCTGGTTGCCAATAGTAAATGACTTGTTTTGTTAGATGTTTAAAAATTGATCATAGTTGTGTTTTGTTCTCCATAACGTAGTTTTCATCTTTCTCATTACTCTTATTTATCAACTGTTTACTAGGCTGTTTTATTCCTTTTGAAGTGACAGGTATACAAACCTTGCCACAGTTACATTGACTTAAACATAGCCTTTTCAACAGACAAGGCTGCAAAAGTCATTGTTAGATGATTTTTCAGCCAGTTTTCAGTGAGTTAATTCTTTTTGGAAGCTCTGGAAAAGCAGATGATGCCAATACTTCATTTTTATTTTTTAGTAGGTGAAGACTCAAAGCACATTTAATGGAAGGAAAAAAGCTAAGTCACCATTAAATAGGTGGGAAATTACCTAGAGTGTATAATTGTACCCTAGATAGATGCATTATATTGATATGTTACATGTGCTTTTGTTTTGGGTTGTTCAGTAAACTATAACCTTCCGAAGGTAGAGATGACCATTTTAAACTACAGCTTTTGTCTCTAGATGTTGGCTGAAACCAGGGTTTAGCAGATTTTCTTAGCAACCTACTTTTGCTTTCCATAATCTGTTGTCATTTCTTCTGCCTTCTCTTTTGAAGGATGTGGTTAGACTTTATATATTCTTCCTTTAGTCTTTACTCATTCCCCATGTTGCCACTCTTTGTTTCCACCTTGGGCCCTTTGAGAGCTCAAGGTCATCTGCTGTCCTTTTATTGCAGGCCATGATTCCCCCAACACACACTACCTTTTAATAGGGCTTTTTTTTTTTTCTGTCATGGGAAGCCTTTTGGCTTCACTTTAAAGGTCTATTTGGCCATTTAGAGTCTATGCCAACTTCAAGTTTTAGTAAAAACTTCCTGTGTTAATTGTACCAGTGTGCCAGGTAATTGGGTCACTTAACGAGAGTGATGGGATTAATAATTCAAAGACAGTTTAAGAAAGCAGATCAGGTAAATCCAGTTAACTATCTGAAATTCAAATCCAGTCCCATTTTAGCTCCCCCATTCTTACACTGAGTTGTGGCTTTGCTGTTGAGTGTGACCCAGCTGAAGGCAGCCAAGACACCAATGCCCACTGACATTTGCCACTTTTCAGGGGATCCAAATACTGCCTTTTGTTTTTGGGCCACTGTGATTTCATTGTTCTCCCTTTCAAAGTTAAGTCTCACTCTTAAGACAACTGAGCCACCTACCTTCATTCTAAAGCTTTTAAAGTCTCTTTATAAAACTATTAAACCTATAATTCTCATTTCCTATCATTATTTACTAAAGTGGCCTGGCCTCCATTACTGAGAGGGGTGCTGTCATACTCATATCTGCCCTTTTCCTTATGTGGTCACTGTGACCATAGGAAATGTCCCCTCTCCAAGTGCGCTGTCAAAGCATGTCTTAGCCTGTACAGGCTGCGTTAGTCAAATGCAGACCATCAAAGAAAGTCATGAATATCTGTCTCAGAGGCTGTGCATCACAGAAGGGCATGCACCTGTGGCTTATAGCAGTGAGGTGAGAGGATCTCAGGGTCCTGAAAAGACCTGAGTGTCAAAGCCATGTTTCATGTGTCTGGGGTTTTTGTCTTCAGTAATTATGCTGAAAGCCATATCTAGGATCTCAGTGGAAACTACAACTTTTAAAGTACTGTATGCACAGTTAGATATTTGTCACCTGAAATTTATTATAAAGTAACAGCAAATATCTTTTTTTAATAGAGTTTATTTTGGATTTATTTTAAAATAACATACACATGTTAAAAGAAACCTCAAGCAACACAAAGGTATATAGTGAAAATTCTGCCTTCCCATCTTTTGACCCCTGTCTTCCATTCTCTTCAGAGGTAGTGCTGTCAGTTGCTTATATTCTTTCTGACACATGCAGTAGGTTTTCATTGCACTGTGAATTTGGATTATACATAGTTTTAACCAATTCTGTAGTCCCTAGTTCTTTCTCTACTGTACCCTCCTTTGGTCACCGTAGAAAGGCAGTGTAGTGTCACGAGTTAAGAGCGCAGCTCCTGGAGCCATGCTGCCAAGAATCAAATCCTGGCTCTGACATCTGTTAGTTGAATAACCAAAGGCAAGTCACTTAACTCTCTTGTCACAGTTTTCTTATGAGTAAATGAGAAAAATAATAGTTTCTCCCTTAGGGTCATTTTAAGATTTAAATGAATTAACTTTGTGAGTGCCTTAGACAGGGTGAGCATCAACAAAAATGTATAGTTCTATTTGACATTTGGTTTTACATTTTCAGTTCCTAGTAAGCAGTCAAGTTCCATCTTGATCACAAGCCCACTTACTGAATTTCATACTACATACTAAAAAAATTTTTCTGTAAGCTCTTCAGAAAAATCTAAATCTCAATGAATTTTGGTTTGATATGTGTTAAGTCTTTTCTGATCTCCCCATAATCCTACATAACTCTTTTAGAGACACAGAGCTTATGTTTACAAAGTACACATTTTCCTTCCATCATTTTATGACCAGAATTACAAGTATTTCTGAATAACTGTAATATGCTAAATATGTCACATGAGTTATATAACTACAAGGACATTTTTAGTTGTCATTCATTTTTATATCTGCATTTGTTTCAAGATTAGTAGTTAAATTAACAAACCATTTCCTCCTCCATATACAGAATTGCCTCACTCTTCTGGATGATGTGGATCATAGATTGGAATATCTGAAAATCCAGGATGAGCAGCACCTGGTAATTGAAGGTACAAATGAAGGGGAAGAATTTAAAGGTTTAGTTACTCACTGATAATCCATTTTATAATTTTTCCAATTATTATTAGATCATTATATTTTTCATGGTAGTGAAAACCATGAAACCTTTATGTGATCCTATTGTAATACTATTTAAATTGCTTGAAAAGATAAATATGTCTACATTGATTGGCTGGCAATTGTGAGAACAGGAGTTAAAAACAGGTGAATTCAGTTATAAATTTACAAAGTTTTTTAAAAATTTCAAGCTGCCTCTTTAAGTTAAAGAGACTAGCAAGGAGGGTATAGCTCAGTGATAGAGCACATGCACACACACATATACACACACACCCCTACCCCCTAGCCCTCCCCCCCAAAAAATAAGGAGACTAAATTTGTTGCATAGTTAATGGTGCAGGCTTTCATTAATCAACACTGATCACTCACCAACAAAACTTAACTTGTATAAGCACAGATTTACACACTGGCATGCACATGTCACTGAAAACCTGGTGTGTCTTTTCTTATCACGATTCATGAAATATTGCTAACAGCTTTTGTATTAAAATGAATAATTACTCTGGCATGTGTCACAAGGTAAGAAAAAATTGTAATAGTTCTAATGTACTAAATTTAAGAGCTTTAATTAGTCTTATAGATGGTTGAGTATAAATTTTTAAAATATTTTCAAAAAAATTTAATGGAGGTACTAGGGGTTGAACCCAGGACCTGCATGCTAAGCATGCGCTCTACCACTGAGCTGTACCCTCCATCATTTAAGTATTTTACTTAAGGTACGTAACTGATGTATTAGCTTACTAATTAATTCTTATCAATGACTATAAAGTCTCCAGTATAAACAACTGAAATGGTTTCAGAGTCAGTTACTAAAATTAACTTGATTTTTCTTCTCTAGTTTCTGGTTTAGAAATAAGAACTTTGTTTTTAAAAGTAATTGGGTGTGATTTGAATGGATAAGAAATTAACATTTTGCTATCTCTGTCTTTCCAGTTTGAAATAAAGATATGAGTTGGCCTGAGGAAATGTCCTTTATAGCAAACAGTAGTAAAATAGATAGACACAAGGGTAAGTCTCCAGTGTATTCTTTTTAAAGAAATTATCTTAAAATCATTCTTTTATTTTTTTTTCCTTCTCTCACTATTGAGGTGTTAACAACTTGTGGCTTTCTGGATCAAAAGTGATTAGGCCTCCTCTTTTCTTTTTCCTGAGGCATCAAATTTCTTTTTAACCTTGCAACTAAATAAGTATACATTTTTTTTAAAGATACAATACTGGAAGAGAATTGTTTGAATGTTAGAAAACTGTTATAACAGCTAGAATCATTGCTGCTTCTAGATTACAAATAAGTATAGATATTATGATTGCCAATGATGCTCCATGAAAAACATCTACTTTAGCCTTGCAAGACCAGATAGAGAAATGCTAGCTCCATTTAGCTGATTGGAAGAGTCATAAAAATCATTGCACTGAATACAGCTAACTGGTTTATAACATTTAGCTACAACTAGGCATCAGTTCTCATATTGTTTGTTCCAGTTCTGAAAGAAAAGGGAGCCAATGGTCTGAGTAACCTGGGAAACACATGCTTCATGGATTCAAGCATCCAGTGTATTAGTTCATACAGCCACTGACACAGTATTTTCTCTCAGGGAGACGTCTTTATGAACTCAACAGGTAATTTTCTTGAGTCATTGACCTCTCAACTGTTGTGACTTTGTTATAAATCCAATATTACCTAAATCTCCTCTTTCTTCACCCTGGGAGAGAAAAGTCTTAATCTTATTGGCTCTATTTAGTATGAAATAAGGACCAAGAGTTACTACTCTCATTTTGAAAAGATATTTTGATGTGAGAAAACAGATGCTAGGTAATTTTCTGCCATGTGATTGTAATTTAAAAATCTTTGGCAACAAATTTTCTTCTCAAACTTCTAGGACAAATCCCATTGGTATGAAGAGGCATATGGCTAAATGCTATGGGGATTTAGTACAGGAGCTTTGGAGTGGAACTCAAAAGAATGTCACCCCACGAAAGCTTCAGATGAGCATGTTAAAGTAATATAAAGGTATTTAAGTCCTAGATGGTTAAGTAATTATTTTTCTCTACATGTTTTTTTATAGTTAGCTTTTTAGTTTTAATTTAATGTTTTTGGGTCCTTCACAAGGCATAAACTGGATGTCAGATAGTTTTACTTGTTCACATATATGCAAAATACTGCTACAGATGTAGTGGGTAGAAAAAGATCAAAAGTACAGTCTAAATTTAGAATGCCATTCACTTTACTAATTTATCAAGTGTCTTGTATGTACAGGAAACCTTCCTTTCTTAGTCCTTGACTATTACAGTGTTCTAACTGTAAGGTAGACCTCTGAGTCTAATGATTCTCAATCCATTTTTAACATTACTAAGATAAATTAATTTTATCTATAGGGTAAAATGTAGCAGAAAGAATGTAATTAATGGATAGAAATTTGACATCAGTATCATATATGGTGACTTTTAGTGAAATTAGCATTATTTTTTATCTTTAAAAGCAAGACAAAAGCTTTTTAGGTCAAAAATTAATAATCATAGTAGGTTAAAATTGGCTACTTACAACTTACCAGCCACTTTTCTAATTACTTTATGTATATTAACTAATTTAATCTTCTAAATGACCCTATAATATAAAGTAGTGTTATTATCTTCACCATGTGGCTCAGGAAACAGGCTTTTAGCAGTTTAAATAGCTTGTCCAAAGCTGCAAGCTAGTATAAGTCCCCACAGGTAAACACAAGGCTATCTTGCCTCTAATAATAAAAGTTAGGATGCAACAAGACCAGCAAAGCTAACTGTAAAAGAAATAGTATAAGGGATCTTTTGGTGTGAGAAAATGCTATTTTAATATTTCTGTCTTAAGTAGCATCTGTGTACCTAAAGAAATGTTTGCTCACATGATACTAAACTGGAACCCAGTATTGGCCATAATACTTTTTAGAGGGAGAAGAGGGGTCATCTGAGATTAAGATTAGAAAGATTTCATGATTATCTAAAATATGTTTGCTGAAATAGACACAGACTAAATACTATACTATTTACCTTCTTCTAGTGCTCGGATTGAATTATGGGCATGTTCATTCTAAATTTTATAGATACATAGATATATACATATATAGAGAGAGATATAGAGATAGCAAGTAATGAGTTTGATTCCTCTTATATTTATAGTGGACCATAGCAACATATGCTCCCCAATTTAATGGGTTCCAGCAACAGGACTCCCAGGAACTTCTGGCTTTTCTCTTGGATGGTCTTCATGAAGATCTCATCCGAGTGCATGAGAAGCCATACGTGGAGCTGAAGGGCAGTGATGGCCAACCAGACTGGGGTGTAGCTGCAGAGGTTGGTCAGTATGGAAGAAAAGTTAATTGTTTTCTGGGAAAAAGGCCATTTATGGTCAGTAGTAATCAGGTTTCTGGATGGTAAGCAACAGGGAAAGATAACTGATGACCTGCAGCTCGCTGAGGTGTAGTGTTGGCCGTTCACATGGAGCAGGTATCTGCATGCACATTCAGTACATTCCAAGTTCTAGGTAAGTGACCTTATCATTGGTTGTGAGATGCTTAGAGAGCTGTAACTTGGTTTGTAAAACTCCCTGTAATGCATCCATTTTACAAAGAACATACTTTATTCACATGATGTAAAAATATAGTATGACCAATTTTATTAGAAACAATATGAAATTATATACACAGTTTATATGCAACATTGGCAAAGTAAGCTGACAACCCATATCATTAGATTTCACCCTTTTCAAGGAAGGGATGAAAATTCTCACAAAGAACCACTTCAAAAATGTAATTTTTCTTTCATTGTATTTTAACTTTGTAGTTTTTAATAAAAAATCTTTATGTTATGAAAATACAAACTCCTCAAGAGTTACTGTTAATTTTCTTGTACATCTTCTGAGGAGGTGAGTAGGCTACTTTGTTCCTGACCGTGAAATGTTAATTAAATGCCAGTTTCAAATGTTCCATGGAAAATCATGGCCAAAACTTAGCAATATGTCTCTTCTTTATATATTTTTTTAAAAATCATGATTTTTTTTCCATTTTGTCTGGTTAAAATCTTATGAAGACAGACCAGTAACCTAGATCTCTCTTGCTGTCCTGCCTCCTATTTCTAGTAATAAACTAGGAAACCCAGGCACTATGTAAAGATCAGGCCCATCAGAAATGTATGACACATTAATACACTTTCCCCCTTCTTCCTGCAGTGTGTATTGCCTTGGATGATGAAGCAGTCACCTGTCAGGTCCCTCTGTGTGAAGATCTGAGATGTCTGCTGTCTGGTCCTGATCATCCTGATGCTGCCAACAATCCAAGATCTAAGTATTTTCTTGCCTGGGGAGCTGAGGCATTCACTTCCGGTCAGCATTACTGGGAGGTGGCAGACTGTGATAACTTGACAATTGGGGTTTGTAATGATTCTCGGACAAGGAAGTATGACATGGTGGTTGACTTAGGGAATTTTTCTCCTTTTTTGTATCAAAGAGAACAATCAGTGCTGTCTCTTTACCTCCTCACCTCCTCCCCACCATTACCTCAGTATTTACCTCAATATGTCAAAAGGCCTCTCGGCCACATAGGGGTGCTCCTAGATTATGAAGGTGGTGTGGTGAGCTTTGTCAATGTGGCCAGCAGTTCCCTCATTTGTAGTTTTCTCATACTCCTTCTCATCTCCTCTGAAGCCTTTTCTTTGCTCTGGACACCCATGATCAGGGACAAGTGAGAAATCTGACCATAGGCATCAGGAATGTCAATGACTGAGATCACTAAGTTAGTGCCTGCCTGATTTTCTTTAACTTCACCTTCCTTTGTGAAATGTATTGATTGATTTTAAAGGGTTGATATGTTAATTGTTTAAATTCCATTTTCTTTAAATAAAAATAATATCTCTTGAAACACTGTGTGATCTTTATTCTATGTCTTGGTATTTCACTTGATTTTGAGGGAGGCTGGAGGTAACAGAAGACCTTGGGTGTGTTTCCCCAGCTTAATAGATTAAGGCAAGAGCACAGGTTTCTTCTCAAGAGCAGACTTGGAATTCTCTTCTCCTTGTTGTGCATCTTATAAATTATGCTCCTTCATCAAATCTCAGTTTTAAAATCTCCTTCATGGTATTATTGTTAACCTCTGGACTAAATGAGTCCATCTTGTTGTAGGGTCTCAGCACACCTTATACTTCTCTTTTTTAAAACTCAGAACCTACTATTGGCCTTTCCATGTAGTTGATATATTAGAAGAAGGTTTATATCAACATTATGGACAGATATATTCCAAAGAAATAGCAAAGACCTGCCTGCTGGAAATATATCTGAGTAAATTAATACATGTACAAGGTCATGAATAAAAACATGCTGTATCACTGTTAAAAAGCTCATTAAATGTAAGTGTAATCAGATGGGAAAATGGGGGGATACTATGTAACAGAAATGTGAATTAGGCCACTGCCATGTGATTCCCATCTACCTATGATCCAACAACATCTCTTCTGGGTATTTGAGAAACTACCACCAACTAGGAAAGGTACATACACCCTAATGTTTATTGCAGTGTGATTTCCTGTGCCCCTTTATCCGAAGTTAAGTAGGTATTTTTCCCTGTCCTGTGTTGCAGAGATATGTATTGAAGAACTCAGTGCAGAAATTGCTGGACGAAGCTACCTATGTTCATAAGATTCAAATTCACATACTTCTTCAGGTGTGTGGGCTAATCCTCCCCAGGCAGTAGGCAAGAGAGGCCAGGACCTCTGAAAGATGGACATAGAGCAGACTTGAGAAGAAAAGCAGTACTAGCCATGGGGATTCAGAGACGCAGGTCTGAATCAGGCTTCCACACATCACCACGCCACCTGCGACAGAATCATCAGTTTACGTGGGTTTTTTTGCAAAAGTACAATTATAAGTATATTATTTTTTAAATTGTAGTTCCATTACATAAATACAACATGTAACCTTGTTCCATATTAGTATATAAAGAGAATGTCTTTTCAGCCTCTACTAAATATTGCAATGTATACATGTTAACAGTTTCCTTGACCATTCAATTATTGACAGACTATTTTTAGTAAGATTTTAATCTTATTTAAGAATATTTTTAGATTTATAGAACGGTTGCAAATATAGTACCAAAAGGATATATCATTCACCAAGTTTTAATTTTCTTTAATGTTATTTTCTTGGATTTTCATGGTTTATCAAAACTAAGAACCCAGATTGTACATTCTACTCTCGACCTCCAGATATTATTCAGATTTCACTTGTTTTTCTATTAATGTCCTATTTCTACTCCAGAACCCAATCCATATGCCACACTGCACAATTGTCATGTCTCCTTACTATCCTTTTGATCTTTCCATGTTTTTCATGAACTTCACAGTTTTGAGAAGTACTGGTCAGGTATTCTGTAACTGTCCTTCAATTTTGAACTTTTTTATATTTTTATGACTGATTTGGGCTTATAAACTTTTGGGAGGAAGAGCAGTGTTGAAGCACCCTACTCTTCATATCAAGTCAGAGTCCCCACATGACACCACTGGTGACATTAAACTTGATCACTTGGTCATGGACCTCTGTACCAGATTTCTTCATTGAAAGTTCCATTTCACTTTCCCTACTTTATTCTGTGCACTCAAGTCACTAACTGCAGGCCACCCTCAAAGGAAAATAGGTGAATATTTATGGTTTGGAATTTCTTCAATAATAAATTCAACAGAATTTTACAGGTTTACCAATAGTTAGCAGTTATCAAAGTGATAAGTAAATATCTTTTACATCCTTCTTTTTATTATATATTGGGTGGGTGAGGGGCAGGATAAATCTCCATGCTGGCCACAGGTGTTCTTACACTGAAATCTTGCTTTAAAATTCAAAAGTTTATCAATTAATAAAATAAAGCACTTTCTTCATTACAGAATATATTTAAACATACCTCAGGAAACAGATTTCCATGTTTTCAAATACACTTGTTAAACAACTTAACTGATAAAATAACCTTTGTAACCTCTTTGGTAAGTTAAAAATAAAAGTCCTTCATTTTTCACTGAACTAGAATAACTCATAAAATTTATATGGAATCACAAAAGACCTAGAATTGGCAAAGCATTACTGAAGAAAGAGAAAGAGGCTGGAGGAATAACTCTCCCAGACTTCAGACAATACTACAGAGCTGCAGTAATCAAAACAGCATGGTACTGCTACAAAAACAGACATGTAGATCAATGGAACAAAACAGAGAGCCAAGAAATGAATCCACAGACTTGGTCAATTAATCTCTGACAAAGGAGACAAGAACATACAATGGAATTAAGACAGTCTCTTCAGCAAATGGTGTTGGGAAAACTGGACAGCAACATATGAATCAATGAAGTTATAATAATCTCTCACACCTTACACAAAAATGAACTCAAAATGGATCAAAGACTTAAACATAAGACAAGATGCAATAAACCTCCTAGAAGAAAATATAGGCAAAATATTATCTCACATACATTTCAGCAATGTTCTTCTAGGACAGTCTACCCAAGCAATAGAAATAAAAGCAAGAATAAACATGTGGGACCTAATTAAACTTACAAGCTTTTGAACAGCAAAGGAAACCATAAAGAAAACAAAGTGACAACCTAGGGAATGGGAAAAAATATTTTCAGAAGATGAAACCAACAAGGGCTTGATCTTGAAAATATATAAACAGTTTCTATGACTTAGTAAGAAAAAAAAAAAACCCAATCCATAAATGAGCAGAAGACCTAAACAAGCATTTCTCCAATGAAGACGTACAAATGACCAATAGGCACATGAAAAAGTGCTCAATAACACTAATTGTAACAGAAGTGCAAATCAAAACTAAAATGAGGTATCACCTCACACCAGTCAGGATGGCCATCATTCAAAAGTCCATGAATGATAAATGTTGGGGAGGCTGTGGGGAAAAGGGAACCCTCCTACACTGCTGGTGGGAATGCAGTTTGGTGCAGCCATTGTGGAAAACAGTATGGAGATTACTCATAAGACTAAAAATAGACTTAACATATGACCCAGCAATCCCACTCCTGGGCATATATCCAGAAGGAACCCTAATTGAAAAAGACACTTGCACCCCAATGTTCACATGAGTACTATTTACAATAGCCAAGACATGGAAACAGCCTAAATGTCCATCAACAGATGACCAGGTAAAGAAGTTGTGGTACAGATATGCAATGAAATATTATTCAGCCATAAAAATGACAACATAATGTCAGTTGCAGCAACATGGATGTTCCTGGAGAATGTCACTTTAAGTGAAGTTAAGCCAGAAAAAGAAAGAAAACTACCATATATCACTCATATGTGGAATCTAAAAAAAAAAATAGAAGACAAATAAATATAAAACAGAAACAGACACACAGACATAGAATACAAATTTGTCATTGCCAGTGGGAAGGGGAGGGGGAAGGGACAGACTAGGAGTTTGAGATTTGCAGATAATGACAAGTAAATATAGAATATATAAACAAGTTTACACTGTATAGCACAGGGAAATTTATTCAAGATCTTCTGGTAGCTCATGGTGAAAAATAATATAAAAATGAATATATGTATATTCATGTATGACTGAAAACTTGTGCTGTAGACCAGAAATTGACACAACATTGTAAACTGACTATAACTCAATAAAAAAAAAACTTAAAAAGCAATCATATTTTAAATGGCATTAGAAATAAATAAAACATTTAGGAATAAATTAAATTAAGTAGATAAAATATCCATACACCTAAAATGACAAAACGGTAATGAGCAAACTGAGAAAAACAGAAACAATGTTAACAGTTTCCATGGTTATGAATTTGAAGAATAATACTGAAAAATGCCTATACCACTCAAAGCTGTCTATAGATTCAATGCAATCTTTATCAAAACTCATATGACTTTTACACAGAAATATAGAAAGCAATCCTAAAACTTGTATGGAACCACAAAACACCCCTAATGTCAAGTCAACCTGGTTAAGAACAAATCTAGACATATCACACTCCCTAATTTCAAATTTTATTACAAAGCTATAGTAATCAAAATGGTAGGTAATGGCGAAAAACAGAGACCAAGTCCAATGAAACAATCAGAGTTCAGAAATAAACCCATCCAAATGCAGTCAACAAATATTTCACAAGGGAGACAAGAAGAAGTAATGGGGAAAATACAGTCTTTTCAATAAACTGCACGGGAAAAACTGGATAATGACCTACAGATGAACACAACTGGACCCTGTTCTTGCAGCACTCACAAAAGTTAACTCAAAGTGGACTGAAGGCTTAAATGTAAGACTTAAAACTGTAAAACTACTTGAAGAAAACATAAAGATAAAGCTCCCTAGTGTGGTTTTGGCAAATATCTTTTGGATATGACACCAAAGTTACAAGAAACAAAAGCAAAAATAAGCAACTGAAGCTACAGCAAACTTAAAAAAAAAATTCATAGCAAAATAATCAGCAAATGTAGAAGCAGCTGCAGAACAGAGAACATATACACAAACCATTTTTTCATTTTTTAACCAAAAAAACATTTTTGATAAACTATGTAAGTAACTCATAAAATACTAGCAATCAAATAAAAAATTCAAATTAAAAATGGGTTAAAGGACTTGAGTAGACTTTCTTTTCCCAAAAAAAAAGACATACGAATCACCAACAGATATTGAAAATATACTAATCATCAGGGAAATGCAAACCCAAACCACAATGAAACAGCACATCACACCTATTAGAATGACCATTATAAAAAATAAAAAACAAATATTTGCAAGAATATGAAAAAAAGGTAACTCATGCACTTTTTGGGTGGAAATGTAAATTGGTACAGTCGAATGAAAGTAAGAGACTTAAACTTGACTCCATCTTACACTATTCACAAAAATTAACTCACAATAGATTAAAGAGTCAACTGTATGACTTGAAACCATAAAACTCCTAAAAAATCATAGAGGAAATTCTCCTTGACCTTGGTCTTGGGAATAATGATTTTTTGGATATGACTCCACAGGACAGGCAACAAAAGCAAAAGCAAAAAGAAACAAGTGGGACTAAGTCAATGTAAAAATCTTTAGCATAGGAAAAAAATTGAAAAAATTAAAAGGCATCCCATGGAATGGGAGCAACTATTAGCGAACCATCTTTTGATGAATGGTAGTTACTCAAGTATATAAATAAATCATACAACTTAACAACCAAAAAAAAATCTAAGTTAAAAATACTGGCTCTGAATAGACAAATTTTCCAAAGAAGACATACAAATGTACAACATGAAAAGCTGTTCAATGTCATTAATCATCAGGGGAATGCAAATCAAAACCACGAGACAATCTCTCACCTGTTACAATGGATATAGTCAAAAAAGACAAGTGATTACAAGTATTGGCAAGGATGTGGAGAAAAGAAAATCCTCGTGGATTGTTGGTAAAAATGTAAATTACCACACCCACTATGAAAAGCAGTTTGGAGGTTCTGCCAAAAATTAAAAGTAGTATTCAGCTGTCCCAGCACCATCTGTCAAAGAGACTGTCCTTTGGCCGCTGAATGCACTTTAGTCCCATCTCAAATATCCATTGACATTTTATACCTGTGTTTACTACTGGGTAGTCTGTTCTATTCCTTTGTTAGACTACGTGTGTATTTTAATACCAGCATCATGGTGTCTCATGACTATAGCACTATGATATAGTTTTAAAGCAGAAAGTGTGATGGCTCCCAGTTTATTCCTTCTCAGGCTTGCTTTGGTATTTGGGTCTTTTGTGGTCACATCAAAAAATTTTAAGATGGACTTCTATCTTTGAAAAATATTATTGGAATATTGATAGAAATTGCTCTGAACCTATAAATGCCTTTGGGTAGTATGGACATTTTAGCATTAATTCTTCTGGTCCATTAACCATACATCTGGTCCAGTATATCTTTCTACTTGTTTTGACTTCTTCAATTTTTTCCATAAGAGTCTAATTATAGGTTTTAAAGTACAAATTTTTCACTTCCTCAGTTAAGTTTATTTTTAAGTATTTTATTGGTTTTAAGGCTATTTTGAAAGGGGAAAGTCTAGTGTCTTCAACAAATGATGTTGGTTACACTGGAAAACCACATGCAGAAAAATGAAATTGGACAGCTATCTTCTACCACTCAGAAATATAACTTAAAATGGATTAAAGACTGAGAGGTAAGATCTGACACTACAAAACTCCTAGAGGAAAACATAGAGGAGAAGCTACTTAACACGGGCTTGGGCAATAATTTTGGGATATGACCCCAAAAACACAAGTCAGAAAAGCAAATATCAACAGGTGGGACTACATAAAACTAAAAAGCTCCTGCACAGCAAAAGTAACAATCAGCAAAATATAAAGCCTAATACAGAGTAGGACAGAATCTCTGCAAATCATATATGGGATGAGGAGTTAATATCAAAGCATATGTGGACCTCATACAACACAATAGCAAAAAAAAAAAAAAAAAAGCCAAACATCCAATATAAAAAATGGGCAGTAAAATTAAATCTATATTTTTCCAAAGACACCCAAATACACAAAAGGTACATGAAAAGGTGTGCAACATCACTAACAATTAGGTAAATGCAAATCGAAACTGGAATGAGATATCCCCTCCCTCCTGTCAGAATGATCATCAACAAGAAGACAAGAGACAAGTGCTGGCCAGGACGAGGACAAAAGGAAACCCCTGTGCACTGTCGGTGGGGATGTAACCTGGCTCAGCCATTATGGAAAAGCTACAGAGGTTACCCAAAACTTAAAGACAGAGCTACCATATGCTCCAGCAGTCCTCCTTCCTGGTGAGCATCTGAAGGGAGTGAAAACAGGGTATTGAAAAGATAGCTGCACTTGCATGTTTATTATAATGTTATTCACAACAGCCAAGATATGGAAATGACCTGAGTGTACAACAATGGATGAACAGATAAAGAAGAAGTAGCATTTATACAGAATGGAATATTATTCTGCATTGAGAAAAGGAAATTCTGCCATTTGTAATATTACAGATGGACATTGAGGGCTTTATGCTTGATGAACTAGACAAAGATAAATGTAAGATACCAGGTATACATGTAAAAAAACAAACAAACTCTTAGAAACAAAGTAGAATGGTGTTGGGGTGGAGGAACTGTGGAGACATTAAAGGGTACAAACTTGCAACCTGAAGATAAATAAGTCATGCAGATCAAATGCACAGCACAGTGATTACAGAAAACAGTGATGTATCAGTCTTCAAAGTTGCTAAGATACTATCTTGTGAATGTTCTTGTCATAAAAAATAAAGAAAATTATACTTGAGAGTCATGTGAGAGGTGTTAGTTAAAGCTGTTTGTGGTCACATTGCTGTATGTAAGTGGATCAAATCAACACACTGCAGACTGTGAAAGAAGAAAAAGTAGAACTGCATGATTTCACTTACACATGTAATCTAAAAAAGCCAAATTCACATAAACAGAGAACAGAGTGGTGGTTGTCAGGGCCTGGGAGTCAGGAAGTGAGAAGATGCTCAAAGAGCACAAATGTCCAGGTTTAAGATGAGTGAGTTCTGGGAAATCTCACGAACAGTACTGTGACTACAGCTAACAATGCTGTATTATTTATCTGAAAGTTGCTGAGAGCAGATCTCAAAAATTCTCACCACAAAAGGGAATTAGGTGAGTTTATGGAAGCAGCCTTACTATGAAAATCACTCACAACATATATGTGTATCAAGTCGCCACATTACTTACTGCTAGGGCTGTGTCCTGGGTCACTGTCTAAGAAGCATTTCACCGGAGATGTCTCTCAGGACTCAGACTTCAGGTAGTCTGTTTCACTTCATGGGTGAACATATTCAAATGGCCTGTGTATAAAATAAAAATATAATGACTAATAGTTCATTGTGAATGGCTCCCAGAATGTGTTTTAAAATTTTTGTTCCCATGCTTACATTTCACACTACTGTAACAAAATCAAATATGAGCCATCACAAATGGCACATTAGAACAATGATAACAGAGTCCTGAACACAAAGATTCAATGTTTCTTTCTGGTGTTTTCTAATCAGAAGTGTTTTTAAAAATATTTGAACTCACCAGTTCCTAGGTGACAGCTGAAAGTGACAAAATCAGAGAACCCAAAATGGCAGATGATCCTGTATGTGATTATAGATGTTGCTACATTTTATGCCAGAAATTAATTATCTATTAGAAAGTTTCATTAAAAACTTGAAGCTCAAACCCTGGAATGCTTCCCAACTTTGTTAAACTCATGTTATTATAATGTCCGTGTCCATTTAGCTGATGAGGTAGGTGAAGATAAAAAGTTATCTGTTCCTCTGTGTTTAGTACAATTAAAATAACTAACAACAATTATACAATGCTTTGAAGAATTCAGGTTAGATCTGGAATACAGATGGAGATATGAAAATGCTTTTCCTTGCTCTATGCATGAGTAGTAGCCCATCATGTACAAATATGTCAGATGACAAGGTATCTTCATGTTAAAAAAAATACCATCACCACAAAGGAAAGCTTTACTGATTGTACTGAAAATAAAAGGAAAAAAATAGAATTGGAAAAAGATCATGTTGACATAAAAATGCTTATGGTCACAGATACTATAGAGGAGCAACTGTGGCAGATGTATGAAGATGTAGAAGCTATCACTCCTCCACTGAATATCATTACACCAAATTGTGACTTAATCATTTCATAAACTTGACAGACATTTCTGCTTCTATAATTTAAAATATAACCTTTAAAATACTGTATAATGAGAAGTGTGATATTCTAATATCTGTTCTAAGAAGTGAGTTAGACACACATAAGAATAGCCAATGCTCAGAAAGATCACATGCAATCAGTTACCACCCCATGCAAATTAATGGCATTTAGCAGATATTCATATATGTGTGCATACATAAAATGTGTATTGGTATATATATAAATCAAGTAGAACATTATATTATAATCTAATGTAAAATTGTATCAGCAAAAGCACTGTGCTGATATGTGTCTTGGTGTAAACAGATTACAATTTTTTATTGAGTTATCATAATGGGATAACATTGTGAACCAAGTAGAAATTGTAAAAAAAGTTATCCAAAAAAAAAAAAAACCTGACTACATGAAAAGATGCACAGTTACTATAAGGCCTCTTTCCTTATTTACTATCAGTGTCAGAAAGTCACTTGGAATAGGTTAGGAAAATTAAAAACTCTGACAAGACACAAGAATTCACTCTCTGTTAAAGAAAATAAACCAAAGGAAAAACCGAATGGACAGTTAAGATCCTACAGATAAAAATATCAATTTTATGGGAAATAGGCTTAAAATAAAAAATAAGGAGATTATAGTCTGTCACCTTTTGAATAAAGATATACATTAAGCTGAATACCTTCGTATTTTGCGCTTATGGAGAGAAAATGTATTTGCAATGAAAAAGCAGCTATTGTCCTGCCTTTTCAGTATTCTGAAGGTTTAGGTTTGAATATATTTCATCTTAAATGGTCTTAAGCACTATGCAGTGGTTGGTGTTTTTAAAAATACTACTGTGTTTGGAACTTCTAAAAGTGATTCAAAAAAATTTTAATTATTTTTTTTAATAATTTGGTAGTGGCCTGGATATTATTTTAACAAGACTACTCACCCTGGAATGCTGCAAGTTTTTTTCAATGAGTTTATATTTACACATATTTAAGATTGTCACTATATTTTGAGAAAATGTCAACCGTGGCAGTATTTTGACTTGAAAACGAGATAAGCTGAGAAGTATATTTTACGTATAAAATAAATGATTACATTCCTTTAAAGACAGGAAAGTAAAAGCATAATAAACTCTGACTTCGACACACTTAAAATATACAAGTTAACATAATGTGTTTTTACACACTTCTCTTTAACTCTTTCATTACTTTCTCAGCCCCTTTCTCATTACACCCGCGTCCCCGCTCCTGACCCGCGCTGTACACACCTCCGATCACACGGGGGAGGGGGGACCCGGGCGGCGAGGACCAGGGGCGTGAACACCCCCGCGGCCCGGATGGACACGGACACTCACCCGCTCCCGGAGGGCGATGAGAATAGTCGAAGCGGGCCCGACAGCACACCCGTCACCTCCTGCCCGGCCGGGGTCCCAGCTCGGTCAGGTCCACACAAACCCCGGCAGGAAGCGGGCTCAGGCCGCGGGAAACCGGCATAACCTCAGATAGTGGGCGGGGAGCGTCCTTCTCCCGCAGACACGCGGGCCGCGCGGTCCCGGAACCGCCATGGCTGCCCCCGCTCCGTCCTGAGGAAAACAAGCTCCGCCCCCAGGGAAGACGCTGGCTGCTGACGCTGACTGCGCATGCGCACCACCACTTAAGACCTGCTGACTTCGCGCGCCCCCTGTAGGCCCTCGAGGGCGGTGCAGGATACTCAGCACTCACTGTAGAACACGTGACCCCTCCCAGCTAAGATGCTAAATCACTGGAAATCTCAGTGCCCTGGCCTCTTTGTTGATGGCACTGGTGATGCTATCATCCAGCCATGCCTGCTCTCTTGCCTGGCACATGCCTCAGTCCTTGGAATCCCGCCTGAATCATATTCTGTTCTGGAGTAAGAACAGGTGCCCAAGAATCTCAAAATACCTGACTTAGAAGATGATCAGGAACCCAAACTCAAATCTGGCAACTGCCTGGGGTCTTCTGAGGAGTGTGGTTTTCTCAGAATCATCTGCCCTGTGTCAGGAGCAGACCAAGCCTCAGGTAGCTTAAAGGGGCTATCATGCAGACAATGTTTTGGACAGTCCTCAGTTCTGACCTGCATGATCTTGAGACGCTTTTGTAACTCCTAACACTCTGTCTTCTCATACCTATAGTGATGGTTATTGACGACTAACTGAGTTATGCTCTTACAATGCGCAGGTGCTATTGTTCCTCAGATAACATAATGTTTTGAACGGATCAACTCTTTATCACTCCCCTCTAATCAAATATATTTTTAAAGCACCAGTTCCTAAGGTGCTGGCAGTTTCTGCTCTGAGCTCCAGATCCTGATCCTGCCAGTGGTCTATGGTGATGCCAGTGTGTACATACCCTTCCTTGTGCACCGGTGTGGAAAGGAGACAGCCCATTCCCCTGCATGAGGCTGCAACATGCTGACACTCAAAGCAGGCACAATGAAGAATCAGCTAGAGTCCCCGGTACCAGCTGTCCCAGGTAGAAACATCACCTCCACCACAGTGTTTCTGTGCTCCTACCAGGCCTTCACTACTCCCAGCAGGCCATGCATGAGCAGTGTGACAGGTGACTGCCTGTCCCAGCACAGCATGGTGGTGATGATCCCACCTTATCTGTTTGTTTTTGGAATGTCCCCACACCTCTCTGAGCTTCACTTTGCTCTTCTCACAGGCAGGGTTGTACAGGCATGAACCTCACAGTGTTATGGTAGGTAGTCACAGTAGCTGCTCACCCAGTGGCAGGCTCTGCCGAGAGGGCTGCTGGGAGTGCTGTGTGTCTTCACACTTGTCCTTCACTCTCCCCAATGAAAACACTCTTGGCCTTTTCCTTCCCTGGCCTGTGGCCTTTCTGTGTTTGCAAAAGAACATGGAAACAATCTGTTTGCAAAGAAGTTTTGAGGTTCTGTCCACCTGGTCCAGGAAATGCTGACTCTGCTACATTTGCGGGTGGGTGGGCTGTCATGGGAGGGGCTGGGGCAGGGCTTCCCTTTGCAATAAGCTGCCCACCCAGGCCTTTCCATGATCCAGACTCCTGGGATCAGGGTGCAAATCCCCAGCTCCCTACTTGTCAACCATGTGACCTGGGCAACTTTCTCAAACCCAAGCCTTCTCTGTCCACCCGATGTCAGCAGAGATGGAGGATAACAGGATGTCCTGCACAGAGTGTCTGTGAAGATTAAGTGAGATAGAACAGATAGAACAGTGGCTTGGGCCTGGCCCATTTGTTGGCAGAAGGGAGCTCAACATGTGCAGCAAGTTCCGCGGGTCACCCAGCGATCTGCCCAGAGGCTTAGCCACTCCATCGCTATCACGCATCTGAAGTCCACTTAACCACATGGGAGAGAAACAAACACATCTTCTGAGTGTAGCTGCCACAGGGAAAATTACATCTGAGTAGGGAGTCAGACCAGAGGGTGATTAGGATGGTGGAAGATGCCCCCTGGGGTTGAGTAGAGTGGAGCTGCCCTCCGGAGCCTGGGGTTAGTGAGGATGGGCTTGTAGAAATGCCCCTCTCCTTTACCCACCAGTGCTGGGTCCTGCGGGTACTGAGTCCCACAATTGGTGTTCTGCTAGTGCCTTCAGCACAGAGGAAAACCCCAGGGATTCCCACAAGGCTCTGTCCACGTCCTGGGCTTGCTGAACTCCCACTCTGATTGGTGACCCCACCTGGGATGCAGAGAGGAGGAGAGGCAGAGGACTGTGTTGTCAACATCACTGCTCTACCCTGGGAATCTGGCACACAGTAGGTGCTAGGTAAGTCATTTTTTAATGAATAGCAATACTGGGTCCAGTTTCTGTAGGTGTCTGTGCCCCCAGATCAGGGACCCCTTGGGGCTCACCTCACAAATGACATGAAATAATAATCCCACCAGGAGCAACAACAGTTCCTCAGAATAAGTGGGCTTTTCCAAGCACTCTCCACCTGTTACAAAGGCCTCCCAGCAGGGAGGTGGGCTGTGAGGGGCAGCACTGCACTCGCCACTGTAACAAGGAGAAAGCCAAGGGCCACAGGGAGGAGTGCCTTTCCAGTGTCACTGCTTAGTTTCCCACCTTTTGGGAGACTGGGAGACTTTTCTGCTGTATTCTGGCCCTGAAGCCCCAATACTGTGTGGATATGCCTCCCTCCCTTGAGCAGGGAACCACTAAGTGACCTGTCACCTGTCACCAAGCAGACAGGCTCATTCCAGCTCATTGTGCCACCTGCAGGTTGTGCTAGTAGCAGGATCCTCTGGGAGACATCACACTCTCCCAACCTGGAAACAGGTGAACAGCTCACAGGTTTCCTGGAGAGGATGGTCACATGGCCTTGATCTGTCCAATCAGCATTTTCCATCCTCCCTGGCCACTGTGATTGGCTCACGGCTGGGCACCAGCCCAATCAGGCTCCACAGATGTCAGGCCTTGGTGCTGGAATCCTGGGGGAAGAGAAGTTCTATTTCAGATGGGAGTTGAGTGGTGGTGATGTCAGCCTGTGGCAGTTGGTGGCTGTCTTGCTCTCATAAAGGCAGGGTGATGTGAAGATGACACCAGTGGCAGAGCCCAGAGGTGGGGAAGGATGACTTCTGCTGATGTCACTGAGCACCAGGTACAGCCCTGCCTGAAGCTGTCTCCCTGTGGACGCCTCAGGTAAGTCATTCTCTCCTGCCCTGTTTGTTTCCTTAAGCCACTTCGGTTTTCTGTCACTGGTTTTAAGAAAAAGATTGACTATTCCTTCAAGCTGGCTAAATGGAGACCCTGGAACTGCAACAGTGAGGTGACAGGCAACAATGTAGCTAATAGACTCCAGAGGCCTCTGTTCAAACAGGGGATTGTAAATGACAAGGGAGAGTACACATGGCCTCAGTGAACAGATTTGCTACTGGTAGCTCCCAGTTCCTGGATATTAGAGTGCATGCACTCAGCCAAGTCTCAGCTCTGCTGTCACACCTGCTAACCCACACCTCTCCTCTCCCACCTGCCGGGCCTAGGGGGGCTGGACACCCCCGGGCACCTGAAACAGCCCAGGGCTTTGTGTTGTAATTTACACAGGCTGCCCCCAGTTCTGAGGGTGAGGGTGACTGGGTTCCAGTTTACAGAGAAAACAGACTAGACGGTCTCACTGGTGAGATGTGGGGGTGGGACCCCAATCTACAATCTGACCTATGACTTCAGAGTGGACAGCCTCCCCACCCTCAGCCAGGATGCTTGCTAAGCCTAGAGGCTCAGGAGTCCTGCTCCCTCCAGCACCCCTCCTGGAGGTGAGAGTGGGGGGCTCTTCTCTATACAACATTCACCCCTGCAGGGGCACACGTGTGACCTCACAGTCTGTCATCCCTTCCTTATGACCTGGACCTCCTTGATGTGTGAGCACTGCAGATCATGGGTGCACACGTGGGCAGGTACACCATGACTGAGAGGACAACACTCCAATTTAAGCCCCCTTCATGCTCAGATGATTACATCCTGGAATTGAGGGGTTCGCAGGGGTCAGGTGGCCAATTCTGGCCTTAGGGGCAAATTCTTATCACCCAGGGGGCTGATTTTTAAATTAAATTACACATTTACAATTCAATAGTCAAGCCCCTTTCTAGGCAGCCTTGTAGCCTCTCAGCTTTTACCCCTCGCTGTGACCATGTTCTTAGCTTCAAATTGAGTGTCATTATGAACATGAACATGTCCCTGTCATGTGTCACCTTCACAGTAAGCGGCCACCCCAAACTCCCCTCCCTTCCCCTTGTCGATATCTCCACACAGGGAGTAGGGCCCTTTTGATGCAGTTGTGCAAATGTGTGAGCTAAGTGTTTAGAATGTCCAGGCTAGGAGGGGTTTGCCCCACATGGCAGGGCAGGTGGGCTGGCAGGGGGTGATGGTTCACTTGCAAAACCTCAGCTGGTTTCAGGCAGTGACAACAGACTGGCAGCCAAGGGCTCAGCTGGTGCAGAGTAAGCGGATTAAATGTGTTCACCCAGACGCCTTGGGGGTGGCAGCCCTGGAGTACGACTACAAGTGAGGAAGGTGGAGGGTCCCCAGTGCCTGGACCTCCACCTTCTAAAAATCAGGACTGAGATGTGGCTTTGAAATCAGAACACTGGAGTTCAAAGCTTCCCCCACCGCTTTGTCAATAATTCAAAGCAAATGAGCCTCAGTTTTCTCATGTGTAAAATGAGAATTTTGAAGCCTCTCCCTCTGAGGGTGTGGAGGGAAGTAAATGCGGTGACAGCAGAGCACAGGAGCTGTCTGGGCTGAGCCTGCATACAGGCAGGCCGTTGTTGCTGCCATGACCACTGTCTTCCAGGGCAGGGTCTGCACTCTCTCCCTGTGAAAGTCCAGACAGTAAACATTCTAGGCTTTGAGGGACCTACAGTCCCTGTCACAACTACCACCCTCTGCTGTTGGAGGGCAAAGGCAGCTCCTGCAGTAGGTAGTCCAGGCTCGCACCCCCGCTTCCTGACATAAGTATTCCTGAGATACAATTTTCACATAACTTTGTTGGCTTTAGGTGTGCAGCATAATGACTTGTTACATGTGCATATTGTGAAATGATCAGTGCATTAAGTTTACTTGACGTCTGTCATCACCCATAGTCACACACTATTTTCCTTGTGATGAGAAATTTTAAGAGGTACTCTCTTAACAACTATCAAATGCACAACGCAGTGTTGTTAACTACAGTCACCCTGCAGTATGTTATGACCTCAGGACTTGTTTGTCTTATAACCGGAAGTTTGTACCTTTTGATTATCTTCACCAATTTCAACCACCCCCTCCCTCACCTCTGGCAATCACCAACCTGATCTCTGTTTCTATGGGTTTTGGTTTATTTTGAAGGTTCCACATATAAATGAGATCATGGGTATTAGTCTTTCTCTGTCTTATTTATTTCACTTAGCATAACACCCTGAAGTTCCATCCAAGTTGAACCAAATGGCAGGATTTCATTTTTTTAATGTCTGAATAAGATTCCATATATATATATATATATATATATATATATATATATATATATATATATACACACACACACACATATACATATACATATGTATGTGATGCATATATATATGATGCATATATATGATGCATATATACATATATATACATATATAAGCATATATACATATACATATATATATACACACACACACACATCACATTTTCTGTATCCATTCACTTGTTGATGGACACTTAGGTTGTTTACATATCTTGGTTATTGTAAATAATGATGCATTGAACATGAGGACACTGTTGTCTCTTTAAATAGTGATTACATTTCCTTTGGATATATTCCCAGGAGTGGACTTGCTGGATCATATGAGAGTTCTAATTTTAAATTTTGGGGGGGACTCCTTACTCTTTTCCAGAGTGACATCACCAGTTTACATTCCCACCAAAGTTGCACAAGTTTCCCTTTTCTCCACACCCCCGCCAGCACTTGTTATCTCTTGTATTTTGATGACAGCCATCCTGAAAGGTGGGAGGGAATATCTCACTGTGGTTTTGATTTGCATTTCTTTGATGACGAGTGATGTTGAGCGCCTTTTCATGTACCTGTTGGCCATCTGTGTGCCTTCTTTGGAAAAATGTCTATTCAGTTCCTCTGCCCACTTTTTAAATCAGATTGCTTGTTTTTTACTGTTGAGTTGTAAGAGTTATTATATGTTTTGGGTGTTAACCCCTTATCAGATATATGGTCTGAAAGTACTTTCTCCCCTTCTGACTGTTACCCTGACCTCTGCTTTCTGGATGACAGGGGTCCAGGCTCTTGGGAATCTCTGCTTCTCATGTGTTTCCAATGGTGGGTGGGTGAGGGCTGTGTTCTGATAAAACTGTGCATAATCGTGGGTCACTACCCCTTCTTCTAGGAGGTGTCTCTGAAGAGTGCAGTGTAGGCAGGGATGTTTCCCTGAAGTCATCATTTGGATGGTCATGTGCCCTGGAACTCACATCTAGCCTGGATGTGATGGGGCAATTTGCAAAGGGAGGACCTTGCAGCTAAGACACTGACCAGGTGCTCTTGTGTCTTGTTGGAAGGACCTGGAAACCAAGTTGTGTGGAACAGGGACTCCCCCAGGTCACAAGGCTCAGCTCAGACTTCTGGGATGCAGAGGCCTGCTCTGAGCCACTGTCACTGAGGAGGGAAGGGCCTCAGGCAGGAGGGAGGAGTTACTGGATTTCACTTGTCTTGTTTGTCAAGTTTCAGCTCTGGTGACGTGTGGCACATGGGCTTAGCTTTGGGCGTGCAAGAGGAGAGGTTCCTGGGGAAGGGCTGGCTTTTCCCTCTGATTGAGGTCCTACTGTGTGCCAAACACAGCAGTCATCTGGGTCAGGGCTGGAAAGCCAGGCACAGAGAGGTCAGGGAAATTTTCCAGGTCACACAACATTAGGGGCATCACTAGGGTCTGATGCAGACCTGACACCCAGCCCATATTCTCTCTCCTTTCCCAGGACCTTCATGATCCCACATGTCAGCATCACCCAGAGAGGCCCAGGTATGGGCACTGGGACCTTTCCTGCCTAACATGTCAGGAGCCTTAACAGGGAAGACAAGACACTTCCTGAGTCCATGATGCCCAGAGGCTGATCTCAGCGAGAGGCCCAGCACACACTCTGGGCCAAATCCTAGCTCTGTCCTGAGTCACTCTGTCCTCTCTGACTCAGTTCTTCTGCCCACATGGGGCTGGAACCAGCAGCCACTTTGCAAGGTTCTAAGGAACCTCCAGGATCCTGGAAGCAGTGCCCTTACTCAGGGAGAACTGTGGGGTCAGCTTCCATTGTCTCCTTATCTTTTCCTCACCTCTTTGCTGGATAAGGAGGAGTCCCAGCAGGGCTCTGGCTTGTCCCAATTCTCACCCCAGCTCAGGGTCCAGCAGGGGGTGATGTCCAGGCTGGACTCTGTCCTCTGACACTTCTGCGCACCCTCATTCTACGCACCTTGGCTGCCTGGACACTGTCTCCCAGGGGCCACTCTGTGCCTCCCACATCTACCTGGCACGCACCCACCCTGGGTTATTCCAGTGCCCTCTGGCCTTTGGCCACACACCTACTCCGTGTTGAGTGGAAATGAGGTGGTGGACATGCTGGGCCTCTTGGACTGTCTAGGAGTTCCCAATATCCCCATCCTGCCCACCGCCCCAAGAGCCCAAGATGGGGAGAGGGCGTGCCTCCGTTCATAATCTGATTTTCTCAGAGATTCTCAGGACCTATTTTGCTGGGTGGATATTGGGGCAGAGGGATGATGTGAAAGCAGGAGAGCTGGGCAGCAGAGCATGAGGAGGGGGCTAGCCCAGGCTGGTCTCATAACCCCTTCAGCCTTGGCTTTCTCATCTTTAAAGTGGGACAGACTATTGTGAGGTGAGCGGGATCCTGACCCATGGCCAGGAACTGTCCTACACGCCTAAAAAAGAGAAGCTCACTGACTCCTTGTGGAAATCTGTGGGGCAGGGATGGGCGTTGTCACCCATTTCTGCAGAAGAAGTAACTGAGGCACAGAAAGGACAGGTGAGGTGACCACCCCAGGTTACAGAGCCCAGGCCATCTGGTTCCAGTGTTCAGGCTCATGGCTGGTGCCCACTCTGGGTGTCCCCCCTCCCTTCACCCTCCACTGGGACCCACGGCCGCAGCCTCATCTCAGTGTGATTGTTCATGGGGAGCAGGGAGGGGGCACTGAAGGCCCGTTTCTCTGAGCACTGCTTTCCCAGGAGGATCAAGGGGTTGACTGTATTCACTACTGGACACCCAGGCCTGGGCCCAGGCCAGCCACCCTGCAAGGCCTGAATCAATGATTGTTGAGTGAATACCTGAACCTCTGCATGTACCTGCATGGTGCCCCATTTCCTCATCTCCACAGCACACCTGGCTACCCGGCCAACACCTCGTGTCATCAAGCCTCTGCCAGGGACAGTCAAGGGGACCAGAGCTGCTCAGCTAGGAACAGGAAGCCTCAGGGGCCCTGTGGCTGTCCCAGGCATCTCCTGGGCCAATTCACAGGGAAGCCCAGCCAGCTTCCAGGAACAGCAGTCAGGTCCCAATCCCAGGGGTGTAGAGTAGGTCTTGAGGGGTGTATCCTGAGACTGACTTTGTGTATGAAGGGGGCCTGGGGGTCAGGCTGCTTTCAGTGTCTATTCCAGGCCCACACCCCTGCTGGCAGCATAGAGCTAGTTATAAAGGACACAGGCTGTGGGGCCAAGGCTATAGCAGGGCCCTGCTCCCTCTCTGTGCCTCAGTGTCCTCATCTGTAACAGAGAACTAGTAACAGGGCCATGGGAGGGCTCACTGAGACCCTCCTCTGTGACTTTGGTTGGACACTGCCCTCTCTCTGCTCGGTGCCCTTCTCTGTAATAGAGAACTAGAAACATTTTTCTTAGCCCCTTTTGGCCCCATTTTTCTGAGTCTCTTTCCACATTGGGCCCAGGGCTTTCACAGAGCTCACAGAATTGGGAGGTAATCAGAGTGAGGTCACAGCCCTAGTGGTCACAGCTGAGGCCAGAGGAGCTGCAGGAGGGGTGGGAATCCAGAAGTGCTTCATGGAGGAGGTGAGATCTGAGCTGTGTCCCCAAGGATGAGCTGTCATCTAGCTGAGGCCTGGCACTGACCAGGACCCATGTACATGGTGAATGAGGGTGTGAATGAATGAACGGGCCCCCCCAACAGAGAGTGAGGAGGGAAGACCCCCAGGCCAAAGCAGGAAACACAGGGCACCCTGGGGGGCAGAGGGCGGGGCTACAGTGTGATGCCTGCCTCACCCTTTATGGGTGTCTTGCCACCACTTTACCCTGTGCTCTGGTGGATTGGGAGTCCTTGTCTCTTCTCTGCTCCAGGATCCGGCTCTTCATTTCCAGCAACACCCGCCTGTGTTGCCTCAGTGTCCCCAAGTGGACCTGGACCTGTCTTGTGGGAGATTGTGAAGAGGGATTTGGTGTGCATCCCAAGACTGAAGTGGGAGTGAGAGGATGATAACGACCTCCAGAGGGGATCATGGGCTGGGAGACATCGGAGGGGTGGGGAAGGCAGAGCCTCAGGGTGAAGAATCCTGCTAGTGGTGGCTCCTCCATGAGGGGTTTCACAGGGAGGAAGCAATCATGGGGTAAAGGCAGAGCTCAGTTTGGGGCTCACTGACCTGGAACAGCTCATCACAAAGACATCCAGAGGAGCTGGATGTAGGGAACGAAGGTGCCACTGATGTCAGGGTCACAGCCTGAGAGCCAGATGAGGTGGGGCGGTGGTGCAGGGGAAGGGGCTTGAGGATGTCAACATGTTCATTCATTGGGGTCCTCAGGGTGGGGACATTCATGTTCATTTCACAGCCACCTGGTGCCTGACAGAGCTGGGCTTAGGGAGGTCACTGAGTAGACACGTGCTGACAACCTAGATTCTCCTGTTTCCACATAAAGTCCCTGGTGTGAAGCCAGCTGGCACTCTTCAGAGTCATACGTCCTCACCCCTGGGCTCTCTGTGTGCCTAGAGCCCAATGGCACCTTACCTCCCACTCCCCACTGCACACCTGAATTTCCACAAGCTATAAAACATCTTCACTTGCTATGTGTTTACCCTAGGAAAACTCATTGCCCCAGGAAGAGAGGCCTCACAACCTGCCCTTGTCAAAGTGGTAAAGCCTGTTGTTCAGAGAAGCCCCTGACAGATCTCACAACCAACCATGTACCTGTGCATGAATTGATCATGCAGTCCCCTCCTCCTTGTGTGCACAGCACCCCCAGCAATAACAGACCCCACACACCTACCCTTGGTGCTCATGCAGGCACCTCTTGTCTGTGGGGCCCGATGTGGCCTACAGCAGTGTCCCTATTAAACTTTCCTAAACCATTCTCAGACGCTGGTACTTCTTTACCAACCCAAGTAACTAGCCCGCCATTGTTCCCACAAAACCTGAAACAGAATTGGCTAAATTATGCAGATTGATGATGCAGGTTAAATTCTATAAAGGTGAAATCAAGGTTTACAAATAAAAGCAACATAAATACTCAAGGCAGGACCAAGAACTCACACGGATAACTAAGACCCTCCACGTGCATCCCACTGTGGCCTCAGGGCCTTTGCACTGGCTGCTCTTTCAGCCAGGATCTCTCTCCACCTGCTTCTTAAACACCTCCAGGAATCTGCTCAAATGTCCTCCCTGACCTTATTTTTCTCCATCGAACTTATCACCGCCAGACATAGTGTAAATTTTACTTCACTTTCTCTGTGTCCCAAACCAGGCTGTCTGCTGCATGAGAATGGAGACCCGCCTGCTTCACTCCCTGCTGTGACCTGTATCTGGAACCCGCCCAGCGCACAGTAGGACCTCAGCGAATGTGTGCCGGGTGTGTGATCACTGTAGGCCACAGGCAAAAGTCTTTCCAGCAGTGATGATAAGAGTCATTCATTCTCTACTTACTGAGCCCTACTGTGTGCTAGATAGTGACCTGAGTGGGAGGCATGCAGTGGATGAGACACAGTGAGCACACACAACATGTTAGGAGGGACAAAGGGCTGGGGGTAGTCAGGAGTGCAGGATGGAGGAGGAGAGGGCCGGGTGGAGACAGTGGTGGCAGGGGAGACAGAGAGGTGGGGCCCAGGTCGTGCAGGGCTTGATGGCTCCTGTGAGGGCTTTCCCTCTGGGCAGCGGAACCACGGCTGGGTGCGGAGCAGGGGCCCGGGTCCTGAATGCTATGCAGGAATTGAAGCAGGTGTCTGCTGGGGAGATATGTGTGGAGGAGGCTGTCCCTGTAGACTGTGCAGGCAGGGAAGGCTCCTCTGAGGAGGTGACATCTGAGCTGAGCCGTTGTATGGACCGTGTTTCCATCTTCTGTAGACTGGATGTTTTCATATGCCCTGCAGGCCTACGCAGGATATGCCCTGTTCTCAGCCACCTGGACTTGGCCTCCTGCCTCCCTTTTGTGCCCTCCCACCACAGAAGGAGTCCTTCTAGATCTAACCCACTACCTCCTCCACTGGACTTGGACCCACACTGAGCCACTGTCCACCTGCCCAACTCACCCAGTGTCAAGTCCAGACACTTGGGGGAGCCCCTCCACCCCAGAACCCAAATCCCAGTCCTGCCTATGAAAGTGGCAGATCCTATGGCTTTGGATACTGATTCCAAACCCAAGGCCCCCTGGATCCCTCAGACCTGATTAATGATGGCTCTGATTGAGCCCCACACGTGCTCGATTGGCAAAATGCCAAATTGGTATCTGGGTGTGCAGATGCAGTGGAGGTGGCCAAGGGAGATTTTGATAAACTCAATCACGCACAATAGTGTTGTTGCTTTCTCACGGGGTCCCAGGCCGGTTTGCTCTCTTGATAGGAGCAACGACAATCCACAACACTCTCCAGATCACTGAGACTCAGTGTGTGCCATCATCCATACCCCTGTCCCACATCTTGCACAGCCTCTGCTAGCTCAAATTTGGCAGCTCAGTTCTTGGTCTGGGAATCAATGGTGGGGATATTCTGTGCTGAATTTTTAAGTTCTGTCAGCCAAGCATCTGCTGTGCACTCTCCTAACACTCAGTGCAGTGCTTTCAATCCCATGTGTCCTGTCCACTTGAGAGTGTGTGTCCAAGTAATGCAGAGTTTCACCTTTGCTGCTCCTTCACCAGAGGCCAGGTCCTGCACTGATTTCCATTTTCTACTTTGCCTTCTCCTCCTTTCAGGTTTTGGGAGGTCTCTTTCTGTCTTCGGAAATAAGAGACCACTCTTCGTCAAGTGTCCTGAGCCAAGGCCTGGGTGAGTCGAAGTTTATCTTGCTGTGTACATGGCAGCGAGTAAGCGAAGCTTGCACTTGTTCTCTTCCAACTGGACATCGATAAATCAACACTTTCCAGACATAACTCACAGATATGTGATTCTTATTTAGCTCTTTTATCTGTACAGCCATGGTGGGAGGGATTGTCTGAAGACTCCAGTTTTGACATTGTGTTGATACCTCAGATGCAGTCTTTCAAATGGTTAATGGAATTGATCTACATATTTTGGAATTTGTATGAAAATGAAGTTAATCTTTGAAACATACTGAATCAAGCTACAAACCAGACTTGTCATTTTCAGATACCAGTTTGTCAACTCTAAGAGAAAAATAGACAGAAACAATGTAAAATAGCAGTCCAAAGTGATGAAGGGGACAGGTGAAACTTTTAATGTTGACGCTTTCAACAACAAGAGGAACCATGATATGAATATTGGAACCATGAAATAACCACCACTCTGGATTTCCCTTCTGCATGTGGTGCAATTTCCTAAAACTAACACGTACTGGCCAATGTTGGTAATTCAAGGGGCAACTTTTCTCTCTAGGAAAAAAGAAGGAAACCCAAACAACATATTTATATGTAGGCTTGGTTCCAAAAGCACTTAGAGGCATTATAGCTATGAGAAGACTGCTGCAGCTTTGCTAGTCTATGCAGAACCAGGTGCTCTTCTATCAACCATGAGAATACTTAATCATCTGATCATGTTTGGTAAAGCGATTTAACCCATCCACGACTGTACCACCATGATATCCTGCACCTGGGACTTGACTGAAGGGAAAAGACAACCCACAAAACATGTGTCCCTAAATGTCTATGGTGACTTTTACAGGTCATTTCAATAACTGACTTATAATAGCTACCTATACTGTCTTGAAAAACTGAAGCCTAATACATATTAAAGTTCAGTCAAAGATTCCCCTCACTTACCACACTCCCTTCACTCCAAAGAAGACATAACCCTAGCATTTGCTGAATCTACGGGAAGGTTACCATTTCAGGCTGTGATCTCAGAATTCAATTCCATTCTATTTTAGTTGAGTGTAGTTGACCATGGAGGAGTTCACTTTCGTGCACAGAATGTGAATGTGGTTGAACTCTGATTCTAGGAGGGGCTTACTCTGCTCCAAATGGATTCATTCAGCTCAGAGCTGATCCTTTGAAATGGATGCCTCAGTGGTGGGGAGGGAAGAGAAAGTGCTTCATAGCAAGGCACAACCCTGGGAGAAGGCTTACCAGGGCTTGGTGCTTGGAGGTTTTAGAGGTTTGTAATTGCTCCTTGTGATATGTGGATTCTCATGACCTGTTCCAAGAACATGAGTGCTTTTATGATCTCTGCCATTTCCTCTGTTTAGAAGTCCAGAATCTTGGAACTGTTCTTGTAACATTGAATTGAGTACTTTCCTCAAGTGCACGTTGACCCTCCACAGGTTTAGGCCAATATCAGTGAGGATCAGTATGTCTCATGAAAGAATTTCGAGCCTAGCATTCTGTACAGAAGTCTCCATGCCAGTATTCTCAATTGTAGCAGAACCACACACATGAATGTTTTCGCATCACCCCTCAAACAACGCATCCAGCTTTTCCGTAAACTTCTCTTTCAGTCTCCCATAAAGTTGACTTCTACAGGACTGGGCATGTCTCAAAATAACTCGGAGTCTCACCAGTAAGCTGAAGACAGGCAGAAATTCCACTGTCTGACCTTTCAGGTCCTGGAAACAGACCCGTGAACTCAGGCCATTGGGCAGCAGCAGTATCTCAAACTTACACAGCTTCCCGAACAGGAGACATAACCCAAGCTTCACAGAGGGCGGCAGCCCCTCCATGACACTGATCCACCCACAGGGTTCTGCCCAGTTACCTTGGATCCACCAGCCACAGCAAGCCACTCGGAACACACCAACATTCCACCTGGAATTCAACCGGTAACTGCCATCCCCGATGGTCGCTGCATCTTGTCAGTGTTGGGGGAGGGGCTGCATCAGACGAGAGTTTCCTAAGGTAAGTGTGTTTCTCTCCATTAGTGCCCCATGGTTCTTATATTCCATTCCTCTTTCCTTGTGTGCAGTTCTCTATACACAGTACAAATGGAGGAAGTATGTCCATGTTAACTTTATGGATTCACGTGTCTTTAAACTTTCTAACAGTTAACAGTACCCAAAGACCCACAACAGGAATCTTATGTTTGAGTCATATCCATTCACCCAGAATGCATATCTGTCTGTTGCTTTTCTGCTGAAGCACCCACACTCTCAGAACATAGATCCATTTGTTTCATGGGAGCTGAATTTCCTAGAAACGAAACCAATCCCAATATACACTTTACTGTCTGTCTCTTTTGCTCTTAGTGTGGTTTGGCAGAGCAGCTTGTCTTTGTTGTAGGCATATGCCATTTATTCTCTCCGTAGGCCTGAATATGCCTTTCATTCCTCCTGATGGATGGCTTGTAACCCTATATCATGGACTATGGATCCATTTTATTGAAAATAGTCATTTGGTTTAGGTCACGATGTGCTCTTATGAATCAATATTTACGAATATTAATGCACGCATTTGTTTTCTAAATACAAGTATGTTGTGTACATGCATGCAGCGAAACTGTCAGAGCATGCTGAATGGTCCTTGACATCATTTTGAGTATTTTCTTTTGAATTTTCTTCATTCCTTCGGATATATGTCAGTCAACCGTATGCTTTTGGTGTGTGAACTTTTGTTTGTTTGTTTGTTTGTTTGTTGTTTGCTTGTTTTGCAAACACATTACACCAACTAGCACTCTGTTTGATTAAGAGAGTCACATAAGCTGATTCGGAATATAAAGTGCTGAAAATCACCTATGTTTTCCTGCTTCCTTCTCCCATTCTTAGGATTTTGACGTCCTCTTTGCTTACTTTTCGATTATTCTTTGCAACTCATTGCACCCCTTGCATTTCCAATGATGGTTCTCTTATTTCCAGATCATCTTCCTTGTTTTCTATTCAGGGTAGGATTCTCAATCTTTCTTTTAGGATAAATTTCGAACTGCTGTATTCTTTTACGATTGGTCAGTCTGTGAATTTCCCTACATTGTCCAGTATTTTAAATGGCAGTCTTGTGGCATAGGCCACACTAGACTACAGCTTTTTCTCATTCAGAATTTGGTCTGTGTCTTGTCCCTGCTTCCTGTCCTGCAATGAATCTGTCGAGATATCAGCTGAAACCCCTCTGGAGGTTCTGTTGTGACTAAGTTGCTTTTACCTATGTGCATTTTCAACCAGTCGGTTGATTATGAAGTTTGATGATATGAAGGATTATACAGCTGCTTTAAATCTTTTGAGATTCCGCCCTCTTTGGATGCTGTGTGCTTCATGTTTGCTTATAGATGTTTATTTCTTGCCTTTCATAATGTTTCAGTCTGATTTTTTTCCAAATACATTTTCAGATTTTTTGTCTATACATATCATCCTTTTCCTTCTGGGAATCCTATGAATCCTAGCTTTGCATGCTTTGTCTTATCCAGGATTCAACAGCAGTGTTTGCATTGGTTTTAAGTTGCTTTTCTATGTCATCTTCAGATCAAGACATTTCTGTTCTCCTGTTTTGCAGTCACTCACGTGTTCGACCGCATTATCTAGTCAGCTTAGGACTGACTTTACCCCTGCTATTATCTCATCCATCAAGTTTTCTGATTTATTTGGCTCATGTTAAATTTTCTCTTCCCCTTTTCTAGTATTCTATCTTTTGAGATTCTGAGACACTATTGTACTTCATTGCTTCTCTCAGGTCCGTTTTCAAGGCTTGCTCTGGAATTGTTTTGGAGTCTAGTTCTTTAAAGCATTTTCTGGAACCTCAAACTCTTTTGAAGTGAAAATGGTATTTTCTTTCTCTTTGAGTATACTTCTGTATCTCTACTGGTCAAGTATTATCAGGTATATAATGTAGACTTCAGGGCTTGATTAAGTGAAAACTTTAGTCTCTTGTTTGTATGCAATTCCATGATATTCCTGTGAGGACAATTTTTCCTAGACACTGATGCCATGTCATTTTTCTCTGTATGTAGTGTGGCATATCTCTAATTGCTTGGGTTTGCCTTTGTTGTCGTGAACAAAATCTACTCTTGTCGTTTAGTAGAACTTCATTTTTATTACGATTATGTCACAGCTCTGAAAGTGCACAGAACCCTACCTCTTGTGTAAATGAAGCTTCCAATGAGTACTGCTCAGCAGGCGGCTGTATGTCAATTTGGAATGCTTCCAAAACCCCATCCTGACAGTGTGCGTGTCCTTTTTATTGCAAAGGGAATTTCCCAATAGTACAAGGTCTTCCCAGAGCTTCTTTGTCTACAGAAACATCTCTGTAAACATATCCAAGGATGTCACGCATCAGAGACTGCTACAATGATCCCACATCCCCACCTTAATGTCCTCGTTGCCGTAACATTTCAGTGTCATCCCAAATGGATCATCTGCACTTGAGTGATAATGCTGAAGGAAATGCTTCATCTTCTCACGCTGCGGACCTCGACCACTCTTCTTTGTTCTCTCATTCTGCCAGCATGGGACCATAAAGGCTACCACAGTGCTGAACCGCATCCTCTGCCTCGTACCAAACCCTAATCCCAGTCCTGCCTATGAAAGTGGCAGATACTATGGCACTGGATTCTGATTTCAAACCCAAGGGCCCCTGGATTCTTCAGACAAGGTGCATGATGGCTCTGATTGAGCCCCACACGTGCTTGATTGCTGAAATGCGAAATTGGTCCCTGGGACTCCAGAAGCTTTGGTTGTTGTCATGGGATATTTTGATAATCTCAAGCTCACATGCCAGTGTTGTTGCATTCTCATTTTGATCCCAAACCGGTTTGCTCCCTTGATAGGACCATCCACAATCCACAACACCCTCCAGATCACTGAGACTCCGTGTGTGCCATCATCCATAGCCCTCTCCGTCATCTTGCACAGCTTCTGCTAGCTCAATTTTGGCAGCCCCGATCTTCGTCTGGGTATCAACTGTGGGGATATTTTGTGTTGATTTCTTTGAATTCTGTCAGACAAGCATCTGCTGTGCCCTCTTCTAAAATTCAATGCAGCACTTTCAATCACTTGTGTCCTGTCCGCTTGAGAGTGTGCGCCAAATAAAGCAGAATTTCACCTTTGCTGCTCCTTCACCAGAGGTCAGGTCCTGCACTAATTTCCATTCTCTAGTTTCCCTCTGCTCCTTCCAGGTTTTGTGGGGCCTCTTTCTGTCTTTGGAATTAAGAGACCATTCTTCTGCAAGTGTCCTGAGCCAAGGGCTGTTTGAGTCGATATTTCTTTTGCTGTGTATGTGCCAGCAAGTGAGTAAAACTTGCATGTGTACTCTGCCAAATTGACATTGATAAATCAAAACTTTCCAGACATAACTCACAGACATGTGATCCGTGATTAGCTCTTTTATCTCTACAGC
Source organism: Vicugna pacos (assembly GCF_048564905.1). Taxonomy (NCBI): domain Eukaryota; kingdom Metazoa; phylum Chordata; class Mammalia; order Artiodactyla; family Camelidae; genus Vicugna; species Vicugna pacos. Next base: position 19,062,545 of record NW_027328721.1, read on the forward strand.
CATATTGGGAGGGTTTGTCTGAAGACTCCAGTACTGACATTTTGTTGATACTTCAGTTGCAGTCTTTCAAATGGTTAATGGAATTGATTTACATATTTTGGGATTTTATGAAAATGAAGTTAATTTTCAAAACATACTGAATCTAGCTCCAAACCTGACTTGTCATTTTCAGGTACCAGTTTGTCAGCTCTAAGAGAAAAATAGACAGAAAGAATGTAATATTGCAATCCAAAGTGATGAAGGGGACAGGTGAAATCTTTACTGTTGATGCCTCCAACACAACAGGAACCGTGAAATAAATATTGGAATCATGATATAACCCCCATCCTGGATTTCCCTTGTGCATGTGGTGCCCTTTCTTCTCAATGACACATACTGGACAATGTTGGCGATTCAAGGGGCAACTTTTCTCTCTAGGAAAACACAAGGAAACCCAAACTACATATTTAAATATAGGCTTGTTTCCAATAGCAGCTAGAGGCATTATAGCTTTGAGAAGACTGCTGCAGCTTTGCTAGTCTATGGAGAACCAGGTGCTCTTCTATCAAAAATGAGAATGTTTAATCATTCAATCATCTTTGGTAAAGCAGTTTGACCCATCCAAAACAGCACCCCCATGATATCCTGCACCCGGGACTTGACTGAAGGGAAAAGACAACCCACAACACATGTGTCCCTACATGTCTATGACGACTTTTACAGTTCATTTCAATAACTGACTTATAAGAATTACCTATGCTGTCTTGAAAAACTGAGGCCTAATTCATATTCAAGTTCAGTCAAAGATTCCCCTCACTTACTACACTCCTTTCAGCCCAAAGAAGACAATACTGCAGCATTTGCTGAATCTATGGGATGGTCATCATTTCGTGGTGTGAGCTAAGAATTCAATACCAATTTATTTTATTCGGGAGTAGTTGACCATGGAGGGTTTGACTGTTGTGCACAGAATGTGAATTTAGAATGACTCTGATACTAGGAGGGGCTTGCTCTGCTCCTACTGGCTTCATTGCAGCTCATATGTTGATCCTTTGAAATCGATTCCTGAGTGGATGGGAGGAAAGAGCAAGTTTTTATAACTAGACCCAAACCTGGGAATAGGCTTACCAGGGCATGGTGCTTGGTGGTCTGCGCTGTTTGTAATTACCCCTTGTGACGTGTGGATACTCACATCCTCCTCCAAGAACATGAGCATTTTATTATCTCTACCATCTCTTCTACTTTAGACGGCAGGAATCTTGGACCCGTTCTTGGAGCAGTGAATTGAGTACATTCCTCAATTGCACGTTGACCCTCTACAGATTTCTACCAGCATCAGTGAGGCTCAATATGTCTCAAGAGTGTCTTTTGAGCCTAGTATTGTGTACAGAACTCTCCATACCAGTATTCTCCATTGTATCGTAACAACTCTCATCAATGTGTTCGCTTCTATCCTGAATCCGTGCAGAAATCTTTTCTGCTAACTTCTCTTCATGTCTCCCATAAAGTCGTCTTCTACAGGACTGGGCAATTCTGAAAGTACCTCGGAGCCTCACCAGTATGCTGAAGACTGACAGAACTTCCACTCTCTGCCCTTTCAGGTTCTGGAAACTGACCCATGAAATCAGGCCATTGGGCAGCAGCAGTATCTCGAACTTACACAACTTCCTGAAAATGAGACCTAACCCATGCTTCACAGAGGGTGGCAGCCCGTCTTTGACACTGATCCACCCACAGGGTTATGCCCAGTTACCTTGGATCCACCAGCCACAACAAGCCACGTGGAACACACCAACATTCCACCTGGAATTCAACCGGTAACTGCCATCCCCAATGGTTGCTTTATCTTGTCAGTGTTGGAGGAGGGGCTGCATCAGACAAGAGTTTCCTAAGGTAAGTGTGATTCTCTGCATTAGCGTCCCATGGTCCTTTTTTCCTTCCGTCTTTCCTTTTGTGCAGATCTCTATACACAGTACAGAGAGTAGTGTGTCCATGATAAGTTTATGGATTCACACATCTTTAAGCTTTCTTACAGTTAACAGTATCCAAAGACCCACTACAGGAATCTTATGTTTGCGTAATATTCATTCACCCAGAATGCATATTCGTCTGTTGCATTTCTGCTGAAACCCCCCACTCTCAGATCATGGATCCGTTTGTTTCATGGGGGCTGAATTTCCTAGAAACCGAACCAATCTCAATATACACTTTTCTGTCTGTCTCTTTTGCTCTTAGTACAGTTTTGCAGAGCTATTTGTCTTTGTTCTAGGCATATGCCATTTATTCTCTTCATAGGCCTGAATATGCCATTCATTCTTCCTGAAGGAAGGCTTGTAAGTCTATATCACGGACTGTGAAACCATTTTATTGAAAATAGTCATTTGGGTTAGGTCACGATGTGCTCTTTTGTATCAACATTTATGAATATTAATGCATGCATCTGTTTTCTAAATACAAGTGTGTTGTGTACATGCAAGCAGCCGTACTTTGTCGATGTGTGCTGAATGATCCTTGACATCACTTTAAGTATTTTCTTTTGAATTTTCTTGGTTCCCTCGGATATATTTCAGTCAACTGAATACTTCTGTTGTTTGTTTTTTTGCTTTTTGTTTGTTTTGCAAACACATTATGCCATACATCTCTCCGTTTGCTTCAGAGAGTCATATAAGCTGATTCACATAGTGAAGTGCTGAAAATCACCTATCTTTTCCTGCTTCCCTCTCCCTTCTTTATTATTTTGAAGTCCTCTTTGCCTTCTTCTTGTTTATTCTTTGCAACTCATTGCACTTCTTGCATTTCCAGTGGTGATTTTCTTATTTCCAGATAATGTTGCTTGTTTTGTATTCAAGGTAGAATTCTCAGTTTTTCTTTTAGGATAAGTTTTGAACTGCTGAATTCTTTTATGTTTTGCCAGTCTGCGAATTTCTCTGCCTCTGCCATTATTGTAAATTGTGGTCTTTTGGCATAGGGTACACTAGACTGCAGCATTTTCTCATTCAGATTTTGGTCTATGTCTTGGTCCTGCTTCCTCTCCTGCAATAAATCTGTCGAGATATCAACTGAATCCCCTCTGGAGGTTCTGTTGTGACTAAGTTGCTATTCTCTAGGTCCATTTATCATCATTGTGTAGGTCATGAGGTTTGATGATTTGAAATATAATACAGCTGCTTGTACATCTATTGGGATTCCGCCTTCGTTGGACGCTCTGTGCTTCCTGGTTTCGTATTGATGATTGTTGCTTGGCTTTCAGCAAGTTTCAGTCTGATTTTTTTCGAATTAGCTTTTCAGACCTTTTTTTCTTTTTTCTTTTTTCTTTTATTATCTTGCTTTTTCATCTGGGAATCCTATATTTCCTAGCCCTGCATCCTTTGTCTTTTCCCAGATTTCAACAGCAATGTTTGCATTGGTTTTCCCTTGATTTTCTATATCATCTTTTTACTGACGTTTTTCTGTTCTCGTGTGTTTTCAAACACTTTCAAGTCCCTCTTCATTACCTAGTCTGCCAATTACTGTCTTTAGCCGTGCTATTATGTCACCCATCAAATTTCTTTTTTTAAGTTTTCATTGATTCATAATCATTTTACAATTTTGTTTCATATTCCAGTGTAGAGCACAGTTTTTCTGTTATGCATGAGCTTATATACATTCATTGTCACTTATCTTCATTGTCAGCCAGCACAAAATCTTGTAAATATTTCCCTGTGATACACAGTACAGTCTTGGATATATTTTCTACATTTTGCTATCCCAGTCCATTCCCACCCTCATTCCCTTGGACCAGAAGTTTGTATTCTATGTCTTTGATTCTGTCTCTGTTATATATATATTCACATATGAGTGATCACATATGGTATTTTTCTTTTTCTTTCTGGCTTAATCCGCTTAGAACGATATTCTCCAGTAACATACATGCTGTTTCACATGGCATTATGTTGTCGGATTTTATGTCTGAATAGTATCTCATTTTATAAATATACCACATCTGCTTTATCCAGTTATCTGTTGATGGGCGTTTAGGCTCTTTCCATGTCTTGGCTATTGTAAATAGTTCTGCTATGAACATTGTGGTGCAAGTGTCATTTTGAAGTAGGGTTCCTTCTGTATATATGCCCAGGTGTGGTATCCTGGGTTATATGTTAGGTCTATTCCTAATCTTTTTAGGAATCTCCATGCTGTTTTCCACAGTGGCTGCACCAAACTGCATTTTCTCCAGCAGTGTAGGAGGGTTCCCTTTTTTTCCACAGCCTCTCCAGCATTTGTCATTTTTGGACTTTTGAATGATGGCCATTCTGACTTGTTTGAGGTGATACCTCATTTTAGTTTTCATTTGCATTTCTCCAATAATTAGTAATATTGAGCATTTTTTAATGTGCCTGTTGATCATTTGCATGTCTTCCTTGGAGAATTGCTTATTTGGGTCTTCTGCCCATTTTGGATTGGGTTGTTTGTTTTTATTATTATTAAATTGTGTGAGCTGCTTATATATTCTGGAGATCAAGCATTTGCCAATTTCATTTGCAAAAAATTTTTTTCCATTCCCTAGGTTGTCGTTTTGTTTTACTTATCATTTCTTTTGCTGTGCAGAAGCTTGTAAATTTTATTAGGACCCATTTGTTTATTCTTTCATTTATTTCTATTGCTTGGGTTGACTGTTCTAGGAGAATATTTTTGAGATGTATGTCAGATAATGTTTTGCCTATATTTTCCTCTAGGAGGTTTATTGTATCATGTCTTATGTTTAAGTCTTTGATTCATTTTGAGTTTATTTTTGTATATGGTGTAAGGGACTGTTCTAGCTTTATTGCTTTATGTACTGCTGTCCAGTTTTACCAATACCATTTGCTGAAGAGACTCTCTTGATTCCATTGAATATTCTTGCCTCGTTTGTTGAAGATTAGTAGACCAAAAGTTTCTGGGTTAATTTCAGGGCTCTCTATCTGTTCCAATGCTCCATATATCTGTTTTTGTACCAATACCATGCTATCTTGATTAATGTAGCTCTGTAGTATTGTCCGAAGCTTGGGGTAGTTATTCCTCCAGCCTCTTTTCTTTTTCTTCAGTAATGCTTTAGCAATTCTAGGTATTTTGTAGTTCCATATAATTTCTTCTTTGAATTTAATAGATGCAAATAGAGCATTTGATAAAATTCCATGCCAATTTATGATAAAAATTCTCACCAATGTGGGCTTATAGGGAACATATCTCAACATAATAAAAGCTGTTTATGGCAAACCAATAGCCAGCATAAAATACAATGGTGAAATGCTGAAAACCTTCCTACTTAAATCTGGGAAAAGGAAAGGTTGTCCACTCTCACCATTTCTGTTCAACATAATCTTGGAAGTCCTAGCCACTGCACTCAGGCAAGAAAAAGAAACAAAAGAGATCCAAATTGGAAAAGAAGCAGGAGATAAAGATCCCTGTGAGGTACAGAAGAAATTTGTTTTTTTAATAGTTTTTATATATTGTAGCCCACATTTGCAAATCACAAACTCCCAAATTTATCCCTTCCCACTCGCTTTCCCCCAGTAACCATAAGAATATTTACTATGCTTGCAAGTCTATTTCTACTTTGTAGATGAGTTCATTACTGTCTTCCTTTTCTTTCATTTTTTAGATTTCACATATAAGTGATACCATATATTTTCTTTCTCTTTCTGACTTACTTCACTTAGAATGATGACCTCTAGATCCATCCATGTTATGATTTTATTCTTTTTTATGGCTGAACGGTATTCCATTGTATAAATATAACACCGCTTCTTTATAGTGTCATATGTCAATGGACATTTAGGTTGTTTCCATGTCTTGGCTATTGTATATTGTGCTGCTATGGACATTGGGGTGCATGTATCTTTTCAATTTAGAGTTCCTTCTGGATATATGCCCAGGAGTGGGATTACTAGATCATATGCTTGGTGCACCCATTATTGAAAACTGTATAGAGATGTCTCAAAAAACTAAAAATAGACTTATTTCATGATCCACCCCCTGGGCATATCTATTTCTGAATGATCTGATTATAATTTTTTAAGATTTATTTTTTAAGATTTTCTCTTATGCAATCACAATATATTTATCAAAATCAGGATACTTAATACTGATTCAGTATTATTATGTATGCCACAGTTCATATTCAAATTGTACCAGCTGTTCTAATCATGTCCTTCTTAATAATATCTTTCTTGGTCCAAGTGCAATCCAGATATTTGTGGGAAGGTTTTCAGTTTTTCACCATTGAGCATTGTGCTGACTGTAGGTTTGTCAAAAATAGCTTTTATTAAACAAGATTATGTAAATTTTATTATGATTTATTCTACTTCTGTGAAATATGTCCTGGGTAAATTGATAGGGATCACCTTAAATCTGTAGATTGCCTTGGGCATATGACCATTTCAACAATATTGATTCTTCCAATCCAGGAGCACTGGATATATTTCCATTTTTTAATGTCTTATTTAATTTCATTCATCAGTGTTTTATAGTTTTCTGTGTAGAAGTCTTTCACTTCCTTGGTTAGATTTACTCCTAGGTATTTTATTACTTTGGGGGCTATTTATTCTTTACATTCTTTTTCTGTTGATTCATCATTAGTGTAAAGAAATGAAATTTATTTTTGAATGCTAATCTTGTAACCTGCTACCTTGCTGAATTCTGTGATTATTTCTAGTAGTTTTTGGGTTTTCTATATATAACATCATATCATCTGCATATAGTGACACTTTTACCTCTTCTTTTCCAATTTGGATTTCTTTTATTTCTCTCTCTGGCCTGATTGCTGTGGCTAGGACTATCAAGACTATGTTGAATAGGACTGGTGATAGTGGGTAACCGTGTCTTGTTCCAGGTTTTAGTGGGAAGATTTTGAGTTTTTCACCATTTAGTACTATGCTGGCTGTAGGATGTGTAGACATATTTTTGATTTAGCATTTCCTTTGGATAATTGCCCAGGAGTGGGATTGCTGCATCATAAGTTATTTGTATTTTTAGTCTTTTTAGGAATCTCCATACTGTTTTCCACAATGGCTGCACCAAACTGCATTGACACCAACAGAGTATTAGGGTGCTCTTTTCTCCACACCCCCTCCAGCATTTTTCATTGGTGGACTTTTGAATGATGGCCATTCTGACTAGTGTGAGTTAATATTTCATTGTAGTTTTGATTTACATTTCTCTGATAATTAGTGATATTAAGCATTTTTTCATGAGCCTATTGGGCATTTATATGGCTTCATTGGAGAATTGCTTGTTTAGGTCTTCTGCTCATTTTGGGATTGGGTTGTTTGTTTTTCTTATTAAGTCATATGAGCTGTTTATATATTCTGGAGACCACGCTATTGTCAGTTTCATCTTTTGCAAATATTTTCTCCCATTCCATAGGTTGCCAATTTGTTTTGTTTATGGTTTCCTTTGCTGTACAAAAGCTTGTAAGTTTAATCATATCCGGCTTGCTTAGTTTTGCTTTTATTTCTATTGTTTGGCTAGACTGCCCTAGTAGAACATTGTTGAAATATATGTAAGATAATGTTTTGCCTATGATTTCTTCTAGGAAGTTTATTGTGTCTTGTCTTATGTTTTAGTCTTTAATCCATTTCGCATTTATTTTTCTGTATGGTGTAAGGGAGTATTCTAACTTCATTGATTTACATGATGCTCTCCAGTTTCTCCAACACCATTTGCTGAAGAGACTCTGTTTATTCTATTGTAAGTTCTTGACACCTTTGTTGAAGATTAATTGACCAAAATTTTCTGGGTTTATTTCTGGGCTTTCTATCCTGTTCCATTGATCCATATTTCTGTTTTTGTACTAATACTATGCTGTTTAGATTACTGTAGCTTGTAGTATTTTCTGAAATCTGGGAGGGATATTTCCCCAACCTTGTTATTTTTCTTCAGCAATGCCTTGGCAATTTTGTGTCTTTTGTGATTCCATAAAAAATTAAATATGATTTGTTCTATTTCTCTGCAGTATGTCCTAGGTAATTTAATACAGGTTGCATTAAATCTGTAAATTGCCTTGGGCAGGTGCATGGGATATCTTTCCATTTTTTCAGGTTTAGTTTAATCTCCTTAATCAAAGTTTCATTGTTCTTCATGTATAACACTTTCACCTCCTTGATTAAATTTATTATTAGATATTTTATTACTTTGAGTGCTATTTTAAAAGGGAGAGTTTCTTTACATTCTTTTCCTGATGATTCATTATTAGTATAAAGAAATGCAACCGATTCTTGTCCATTAAACTTGTATCTGCTACCTTGCCAATTTCTTTTATTAGTTTTAGTTTTGTGTGAAACTTTCAAATTTTTCTGTATTGAGTATCATGTCATCTGCATATAGTCACAATTTTACCTCTTCCTTTTCCTTTTTGGATCCTTTTTATTTCTTTTTTCTTACCTGATTGCTGTGGCTAGGGCTTCCAAGACTATATTGAATACAAGTGGTGAGAATGACAACCTTGTCCGTTTGAAGATTATACTGTATAGCACAGGGAAATATATACAAGATCTTGTGGAAGCTCACAGCAAAAAGACAATGTGACAATGAATATATGTATGTTCATGTATAACTGAAAAGTTGTGCTCTACACTGGAATGTGACACAACATTGTAAAATGACTATAACTCAATTTTTAAAAGTTAAAAAAAGCTTTTATTATGTTGAGATATTTTCCCTCTATAACCACTTTGGTAATGTGTTTTATCATAAATTAGTGTTGAATTTTATCAAATGATTTTTCTGCACCTATTGAGATGATTGTGTGTGTGTGTGTGTGTGTGTGTGTGTTTTCTCTTGTGATGCATTACATTGATTGATTCATGTATGGTGCAGCATCCTTGTGTTCCTGGGATGAATCCAAATTGATCATGGTGTATGATCTCTTTTAAGTGCTGTTGGACTCTGCTAATATTTTGTTGGGGAGTTTTGCATCTATGATCACCAGTGATATTAGTATGTAATGTTGATTTTTGGTAGTACCTTTGTTTTTGGTATTAGGCTAACGGTGGCTTCATCGAATGAGTTTGGGGGTACTCTCTCTTTTTCAGTCTACTGGAAGTGTTCGAGAAGGACAGTTATGAGTTCTTTGTATGTTTGGTTGAATTCCTCAGTGAAGCCTTCTGGTCCTGGACTTTTGTTTAGAGGTAAGCCTTTATTTCTAATTCAGTTTGATTTCTTCTGATTGGTTTGTTCAACTGGTCAATTTTTCTTCATTCAGTCTTGGTGGACTCTATGTTTCCAGAAACTTGTCCATTTCTTCTAGGTTATCCATTTTGTGACCTAGTAGTTTTTCATAGTATTTTCATATTACATTGTGTATTTTGTGGTATTGTTTGTAATTTCTCCATTTTCCTTTCTTATTTTGTTCATTTCTGCTCTCTCTTTTCTTCTCTTCATGAGCTTGGCCAGAGATGTGCCAATTTTGTTTACTCTTTCAGAAAACCGACTCTTGGTTTGATTGATTTTTTCCATTGTTTTCTAATCTTTAATTCCTCCATGATCTTTCTTATTTTCTTTCTTCTGCTAACTTGCTTTTGTTTGCTCTTGGTTTTTCTAATTCTTTTAGCTAGTAGGTTAGAATGTTTATTTGAGATTGTTCTTTTTTGAGGAAGTCCTGTATTATTATGAGCTTCCCTCCTAGGACTGCTTTTCCTGCAAAGCATAGATTCTCTGTTGTTATGACTAGTAAAACTTTAAATAGATGTTTTCCAAGAGCAGTTATATGTTCACAACAAAACTGAGAGGAAGGTACAGAGATTGCCCATATGCCCTGTCCCCATACTTGCACAGCCTTCCCTATTAGGCCACTTTGGTGGGGGACGTTTCTATCTGTTCCTGTTGATGAACCAATAATGACACATCTTTATCACCTGAAGCTCATGGTTTCTATTATTTCACTCTTGGAGTTCATTCTGTGGATTTGGACAAATGTGTAATGACATACATCCATTATTATAGTATCAAATGGAGTATTTTCACCAGCTTCAAAATCTTCATTGCTTGCCTACTCAGCTCTCCCACCCAAAATCCCTGGCAACCACCAATCTTTTTACTGTCCATATGGTTTTTCCTTTTCTAGGAAGTCACATAGTTGAAATCATACAATATGTACCCTTTTCCAATTGGCTTCTTTCACTTAGTAATAGGCATTCAAAAAAAAAATACAGGCATTCAAATTTCTTCCATGTCTTTTCATACCTTGATGGCTCATTTGTTTTTAGGATAGAATATTATTCTATTGTCCAGCTGTACCACAGTTTATTTACCCATTACCTAATGAAGAACATCTTGGTTGCTTCCAAGATTTGGATATGATGGATAAAGCTGCTCTAAACATCTATATACTGTTTTTTGTGTGGACATAAGTTTTCAACTCCTTCGGGTAAATACCAAGGAGTGCAACTGCTGGATTATATTGTGCCTGAGTGTTTAGCTTTTTAAGAAGATGACAAACTGTCTTCCACAGATTCCCTACCATCTTGCATTCCCATCAGCAGTGAATAAAAAGTGCTATAGATCCACAACCTCACCAGGGTTTGGTGTTGTCAGTGTCCTGAATTTGGGGTGTTCTAATATGTTTGTTTCCATTTGCCTAACGACATATGATGTGGAACATTTTTTGATATGCTTATTTGCCCTCTGTGTATTTTCTTTGGTGAGATGTCTATTAATGACTTTTGGCTACATTTAGTCAGGTATTTTTGTTTCACTGTTGAGATTTAAGTGTTTTGTGTATATTGAAGGTAATAGTCCTTTATCAGATGTGCCTTTTCAAAATATTTTCTCCAAGTAAGTGTCTTCTCTGTCATTCTTTTGGTATTATCATTTCTCTAACAAGTTTTTAAATTCAGTTATACTTTTCAACTTCATGTTTCCCATTCTTATTTTTTTTAGTAAGTTCTCTCTTATTATTTTCTATTAGATGAGACATTTGCATATTATCTTTTAAATTTTTAACAATGATTTTTTGTTCTTATAAGAGTTATAATGTCAATATTATATCTATAATATCTAATATCTGTGCTCAGATATTGAAAAATAGTATTCATTTGATTTGTACTTTTATTCTCCTTTAGAATGGAACAATTTTCAGCATTTCTTTTCTTTCATGATCTTATGATTTTTGAAGAACATATGTCATTAATTTTATAGTAATTTTAAAATATAAAATGTGTCCATTTTATATTTTTCTGATATTGCCTCATGACTAGTTCCATGTCATGTATTCTTAGCAGGAGCACAACAAGCATCAGTGATGCTATGTTCTTCCCAAGGTGTTATTTTAAATGGCACAAGATATCAATTTTTCCATTTATGGGTGATGCTAAGTTCATCACTTCTCTAGGTGGTGTCTATTAGGTTTCTCCCCTATAAAGTTCTTTTATCCTTTGTGACTAACCAGTAACTTGAGATTATGTAAATATTCTGTTCTTCATCAAAATTTTACCCACTGTTTTTAGCATCTATTAATTTGAGATTATGTAAATATTCTGAGATTATGTAAATACTCTTCTTTTTTTAATACTTACTCAATTTCATTTCTAGTGATCAGTTTGTTCTAGTGGTCAATTTCTTCTTGATTCAGTCTTTGTGGACTGTATATTTACAGAAACTTGTCCATTTCTTCAAGGTTATTCATTTATTTTCCATAAAGTTGCTTACAGTATTCTCATATGATATTTTGAATTTCGGCAGTATTGGTTGTAATTTCTCCATTTTCCTTTCATATTTTGATTATTTGTGCTGTCTTTTCTCTTCTTTGTGAGCTAGGCCTGAGGTTTGTCAGTTTTATTTACTCTTTCAAAAAACCATCTCTTAGTTTGATTGACTTTTTCTGTTGTTTTTTTAAATATCTATTTTATTTATTTTCTCCCTGATATTTATTGTTTTCTTCCTTCTGCTGGCTTTAGGTTTTGTTTGCTCTTCTTTTTCTAATTCTTTTAGTTGGTTGATTAGGTTGCTTATTTCAGATTGTTTATCTTTTTTGAGGAAGGCCTTTATTGCAATGAATTTTCTTCTTAGGACTGCTCTTGCTGCATCCCATAGATTTTGTGTGGTTGTGATTTTTGTCATTTGCCTCAAAGTATTTTTTTATTTCTTCTTTGAATTTAACATTGACCCATTGGTTTCTTAGTATCATGTTGTTTAATCATCATGCTGTCAATTTTTTCTGCTATGTTTTGCTGTAGTTGATTTCTAGTTTCATGGCATTGTGTTCAGAAAAAAATTGCTTAAAATAATTACTATCTTCTTAAAGTTGTTGAGTCTTCTTTTGTGCACAAGTGCATGATCCATCCTAGAAAGCGTTCCATGTGCACTGGAAAGAATGTTTATTTTAATTTTGGGGGGTGTAATATTCTGAAAATATCAACCAAGTCTAATTGTTCTATTGTATCATTTAGTTGCTGTTTTGCCTTTATCTTTCTGTCAGGAAAACTTGTCAAGTGATGTGAATGGGGTGTTAAAATCTCCTACTATGATTGTGTTCCCATAGATTTCTCTCTTTATATTTGTTAGTATTCACTTTATGTATTTAGGTTCTCCTATGTTTTGTTCTTATATGTTAACATGTGTACTATCCTCATCTTGCATTTTGCCTTCAATCATTATATAGTGCCCTGCTTATCATTATTTATGGCTTTAATTTTTAAGCTATTTTGTCTGTAATCAGTATTGCTACTCCTACTTTGGTTTTCTTCCATTTGCATGGAATATCATTTTCAATCCTCTCATTCTCACTCTATGTCTCTTCTTCTCCCTAAAGAGTGTCTCTTGTAAACAGCATACTGTATGTTCTTGTTTTATTTTCCAATATACCACTCTGCCTTTTGATTGGAGCATTTAGTCCATTGACATTTACAGTAATCATTGATAGACTTGTATTTATTGCCATTTGGAACTTAGTTTTGCAGTTGATTTGGTATTTCCTCTTTGTTTCTTTTTCTTTTTGTGGTTTGATAATTTTCCTTGTATTATCTCTGTTTTATTTTGTGTGTGTCTCCATTGTTAGTTTTTGTCATATGGTTACTCTGTTTTTTGCATATACTAACCCATTACTATATCTGTTTGTTTTAAACAGATAGTGATATAAGTTAAAACCATCCTGCCAAAAACAAAAACAAAAAGAAAAAGAAAAGAAAAATACTCTTAATTTTCTTGCCCCCTTCTCCCACTCTTCATGATTTAGACGTCTCTCTTACAGTTTCGTGTTTATTCTGTTGTTATTCATTGAAGTTATCATCTTTCCAATTATGCTCTTTTCCCTTTCAGTAGAAACCTGGCCATCCTGACTATAATATGTCTTGGTGTGGTTATGTTTGGTTTCTTCTTGTTTTGGACCCTCTGTGCTTCGTGTACTTGGATATCTGATTGCTTCTTAAGGTTTGGGGAGTTTTCAGTTATTTTTTTCTTTAAATGCCTTTTCAGTCCCTTTTGATCTTTCTTCTCCTTCTGGGACCCCAAGTATGCATACATCAACACACTTTATATTATACCATATGTCACTTATATTGTTTTCATTGTTTTTTTTTCTCTCTCTCTCTCTGCTGTTCTGATTGGGTGATTTTGTTTTCCTGTCTTCTAAGTCACTTATTCATTCCTCTGCATTATCTAGCCCACTAGCTCTCATTTCAATAAATGGGTTTTCCAATTTTATGTGGCTCCTCTTTATAGTGTTAATTTCTTTTTTGACATATTCTCTGTCTCTATGCACAATTAGTTTCATTTCCTTCTGTACTGTGATCAGTCATTTTTTGAAATAATGATGTAGTAGACTATCAAAGTCTGTTTCATTGATTATTCTTTCAGGGAATTTCTCTTGTTCTTTTAATTGGAGGTGATTCTTTGCCTCTTTACCTTGCTTATCTTTCTCTGGCACTATGGATTATAAAGTATCAGTTATGTACTCTGGTCCTGAAAGGTTTTATTTATTCATTTATTTATCTGAAGTGGATGCAGAAATAAAACTATAAAAGAGAAATGTAAAATAAAAAAATTGAAAACAGTGTATAATCAATAACAGAAGAACAAAACAAATAAAAATCAAATAGAAATCAATTTAAAATTAATAAAAATGTCTTAAAGAAAAATTTTAAGTTAATTAATGAATAAAATATTTTTAAAAAGTAAAAATTAAAGAAAATATGGATAAATTTCTCTATACACTATGCCCTTATAATTTTGTTGAGAGTTCTTTCTAACTTACAGGTAGTTGCCAAGTCTTCCTTCCTTCCCTTTAGCCTGTTATTACTTTGGTTGGGGATGTGGCCAGTGTTCTGGTGGCAAGAGCATGCCCTGGCTATTTAGTGGGGCCTCCTTTTTGTTCTGTTGTTGTCACCAACCCTATCCTCACCCTGCTGCTGGAATTCCACTCACTGGTTCTAGAGGCCCACCAGTCATGTCCCTGGATCAGGGATAATGGCCTCACTAGCCCTTGCCCCTGCTCTGTGCCAAATCTCTGCTTCTTATTCATTTGTCTTAGAAGCATGAGTCCACAGAGGCACCTTTGCAGAAAGTTTCCCTCTGCATGGGGCTGCAAACAAATCTCAGTCTCACCTATGAGGTTGCCGAACCCTAGGTATAGCTTCAGGTTTCAACCCCACTTTCATGTGGGAGATGCACACTGGAGAATATGGTTGTTGTCATTAAGCCCTGCCTCTCTTCTCCCAAGGATACACCAGTAATGGTGCCATGGGTCTGCAGAGACAAATGCTACAGTGCCCCTCTCCCTAGGGCACACCTGCAGTGTTGCTTTGTGTGTGTGTGTGTGTATGTGTGTGTGTGTGTGTGTTTTATGAGGGATCCAGGCTTTTCTGATCTGTATATCCTGCTAGTTATGGCACACAGCTCACTGAAGTCCCCCAAGCTTGCCTCTGTACACTTGGCCCATGTCCTTTTCCTGGCTCGGGCAGCCTGTCCTGTCCCAAACCTGCTGGTTAATATCTATGCCTGGGGATTACAAATATCCTTTGTGCCCACTTAACTTAGTTCTGTCATCAAAGTCCATTCCATTCAGATCCAAGCCTTGGAAGTTCCCCCTCCATCCCACTGACCTCTCCTTTGGAGTGAAGGAGACCCAGCAAATGAATGCTATTTCTCTTTCGTCACTCTCTCCCTGCAGGACTGGTTCCCCACTATTTTCCTTTCTCTTCCTTTCTTTTTTTTTCCCTCTTTTCTCCTACTCGATTGGCAATGTATTTTGTCTTTTGAAGAAGGCAATGTTCTGTCAAAGTTCAGCAATTGTTCTGATTGGATGGGTGGGTTCATGGATATCAGTCTTGGTGTATTTGTGGGAGATACACTTGTGTGTATTTGAGCTACAAGTGTCCTTCTACTCCACCATCTTTGCCCTTCTCCTCTGCTTATTTTCTATTTAGAGTAAACCTTTCATTATTTACTTTAGCATAGATTTAGTATTGCTGAATTCTTTTAGTCTTTGCTTGTCTGTGAAATTCTTTCTCTTTCTATTCTAAAGTACAGCCTTACTGCATAAATTATCCTAGGTTGCAGCTTTCTCTCATTCAGAACTTTTAATATATATTGCCACTCCCTTCTGGCCAGCAGTGTTGGTGAAGGGAAACCAACAGATAGCCTTATGGGGTTTTCCTTATAACTAACAATTCATTTTTCTCTTGTTGCCTTTAGTATCATTTCTTTATGTTTAACTTTCACCATCTTAATTTTAATATGTCTTGGTGTAAGTCTATTTGGGTTCTTCTTCTTGAGTACTCTCTGTGCTTCCTGTACTTGTATATTTGATTGCTTCTTTAGGTTTGGGATATTCTCAGTCATGATTTCTTCAAATACCTTTTCAATCTCTTTTGCTTTTTTTTCTCCTTCTGTGACCCCTATTATGCATAGGTTGGAATGTTATATATTATCCCATAGATCCCTTATATTGGTTTCATTGTTCTTTTTTTTTTTTTCTTGCTTTTCTGTCTGCTGTTCTGATTGGGTGACTTCTCTTATCATGTCTTCTTAGTTACTTCTTCATTCTTCTGCATTGTCTAGTCTGCTTTTGATTGCCTATAGTGGCTCTTTTCATAGCCACTGAGTATTATGTTTTTTATTATCTCCCCTTTATAGTTTCAATTTCCTTTTCATAATGTTCTCTCTCTCTATTTATAGTCTCTTTTATTTCTTTCAGTGCTTTCATCACTCCAGTTTTGAAGTCATGATCTAGTAGACTATTCAAATGTATTTCATTGACTGTTCTTTCTGGGGATTTCTATTGTTCTTTTAATTGGGAATCATTCCCCTCCTTCATCATTTTACTTATATCTCTCTGGCACTATGGATTATGAAGTATCAGTTATCTTCTCTGGCCTTCAAGGGATTTCTTTTTTTTGAAGAGGATGTGTTCCTGTGTAGACTGCACACCCCTAATAATTTTGTTGCTAGGTCTGTTTTTAGTATGGATGGTAGCCACGTCTTTCTTCCATGTGTGTTATCTGTTATCCATTTGATTAGGGATGTGGCTGGTGTTGTGGTGACCAGAGCCTTCTCTGGTTTTTAGTGTGGTCTCCTGTTTGTTCTGTGGTTGTCACAGCTCTGTCAGGGACTGGGTCTGTTTCCTTTTTGTTGGGAGTGAGGCTTCCAGACCTGGTTCTGAGCTCTGGTGCATACTAGGTGGAGTTGGATCACTTTAAGTACTTTTTCTTGATTCTGCCCTTGTCCTAGCTTCAGTCACAGGAATGTCAGTATGCTGCTCTGGTTTCCCCAGGTTCTCTACCCTCAGAAATACCAGTGCAATTCCACTGAATTCTGGGTTACACACTTGGTTGGTGATGCACTATCAGGCCAGTGACATCCTCAGCAGCAAACACTGCACCTGCACTTGCCCTGATACACAAACTCTGTTCACCTGTCTTAGATGCCTACACCAGTAGGGCTTCCAGCACTCAGTGACTGCATTCATGCTACCAGATCAGCACCATGCCAAGTGCGAAATGCTGCCCCTTCAATCACCCCACTTTTCAAACTCTGCTCATTTTTCCCAGAGGCCCACAGGTCATGCAACTTGGTCAGAACTTCTCTCGGTGCTGCATCCACTCAGGGTATGTGGGCTCACAGAAAATGGCCACATCAGCACTAACCCTCATTCTGTGCCAGAATTCTAGTCCTTGCCCATTTGTCTTAGAGGTGTGGGTCCACAAAGGCACCTGCATAGCAAAATGGTCCCCTTTGCTTGGTGTTGTAAACAAATTTCAGTCCTGCCTGTGAAGTTGTGGAGCCTCTGGGTATGAATTTGTGTTTCAAATCCACCTCTACCTGGGAGCTGAACACTAAGGGATATGGTGGTTGTGGTGGAGCCCTGCATCTCTTCTCCTAAGAACACACCAGCAATGGTGCCACAAGCCTGTGTAGACAAAGGCTATGGCCCTGCCTCATTGTGCTCCTCCCTGCAGTGCACACCAGCAGTATTGCTTCCTTTTTTTTTAATTTTATGGGGAACTCAGGCTGTTCTGTTCTCTATACCCTCCCAGACATAGTTCATAGCATACTTCAGCCCCCTGAGATTGCTTCTGTGCAGTTGGCCCCAGTCCACCACTTGGCTCTGGCAGCCATTCCCAGCCCACCCCGTGCTGGTTTGTGTCTAAGGCTGAGGTCACAGGGAAATTTAGTGTTCATTTTACTTATTGTTTTGTGGGCCAAGGGCTACTTTGCACAGATAGAAGACTTGGAGTACCCCCTCCCCCCCAGTTTAAGAGTGTGAATCCATCTTTGTCCCTCCCACACTGTGGGATTTTTCCCATGCTATTTTCCTTTTACTTTTTCCTACCTGATTTGTGGTGAATTCTGTCTTTTGAAGAAGGTGATGTTCTGTTAATGTTCAGTAGGTGTTCTGAGTGAATGGGTAGGTCCAGGGGTGTCCCTCTTGGTGTATTTGTGGGAAAGGGTGAGCTCCTAGTGTCTTTCTACTCCACCATCTTGGCTGCTCCTGACTCCTCTTTCTTAAATTTGATACTGAAATTACTAATAATTGCCCAGAATTCTCAATGTTTCCATGATCTATTCAGACAGATATTGTATACCTGTCTGAAAATTAACATGACATTTCTTATTTTCAAAAAAATTGACAGCACATTCTGCAGGGAAGAAGTAAATATAAGTGTAATCCTATGAATTTTCAATAAAAGGATGAACCGATGAAAAGTCTGGTAGCCATGTACAGTGAACATCAGTTATCTTTGTTCTACCTTCCTTGATAATGACATTTTCTGTGGTACTAATTTCTTCTCTTCCCTCTACTGATCAAAACTTCTCCACTTTAAGGCATATAGTGGTGAGCATAGATGCCTTCCACAACTTCTCCACTCTCCACTGTGAATAAAACATAAAACTAAAATGTCTTAGCCAGACATCCAAAGTCCAACATAGTTTTATCTTAGTTCCACTCCCCCACAATTCATTTAATTCTAGGAAATAAAGATGAACATGTCAGTCTAATACTGGAAGACACTGCACTTTTTTTGAATGTTTATTGATGGATATCTAATATCAGTTTTAGATTTTTTTTCCTCTTGGGCTAAATCTAATTCCCCAAAAGTAAATATTTAAGTATTTTCTCTGCTGGGTTTAAGCGTTACAAGTTATTTATTAATTATAGACTATAATCATCCTTATATTATGAGATAATGAAATACAAACACATTTCAAATTGCTTCTCCACTCACTCTTCTCTTTCTTTTAGAGAATAAAAGTTTATCATTGAATTTTAATTCATAATTAAAATATATCTATATATAATTGTTTATATTTATTTATTGAAGTATAGTCAATTTACAATGTTATGTCAATTTCTGGTGTACAGCATAATGCTTCAGTCATACATTAACATACATATATTATTTTTTATATTCTTTTTCACCATAAGTTACTACAAGATATTGAATATAGTTCTCTGTGCTATACAGTATGTAATTGTTGTTTATATTTTATATATATATTAGTATCTGCAAACCTCAAGCTCTCAATTTAGCCTTCCCACTGTCTTCTCCCTCTGGAAACCATAAGTTTGTTTGCTATGTCTGTGAGTCTCTTTTTTTTTAATAGTTTCATCTATTTTTTAAATGCTACATATAAGTGATATCATATGGCATTTTTCTTTCTCTTTCTGACCTCACTTAGAATGATATTTCCCAGGTCCACTCATGTTGCTTTAAATGGCATCATTTTATTATTTTTTTATGGATGTGCATTATTCCAATGTATAAATATACAACTTCCTTATCCAGTCATCTGTCCTCTTGTTAATCTTACTGGGGAAGCCAAATCTTACTGGAGAGACTAATGCTCACTTTCTAGGTCACAAGTGGAATAGTCAATTTGTTTTGGCTTGCTTTGAACTGAAAATTGTTGTGTTAGAGGATTTCATTTCCTATGATGATGCCTTTTTCCACACAGTAATGTTCCCACTGTTTAGTCATACCTTTCCTGAATCTCCCTATATGGACAGAAATGTCAAGCTTCACCATGAGAGACACAAGCTCATAGACTTTATACTTCCAGAATGATTCAAGATTTGGATGTAAGACTCAGGTTAGAATCAGTGCATTAAGTTGTTCAACAAAAAAATTACACAGACTTAGTATATGCCAACCTCAGACACTGGATGCAAGTGGAGTCAGAGTATTCACAAACCAGAAAGCACCACTGAGTTTATGTCCAGAGTTTTTACTTGGGCTTTATAATTTATTAAATCATTGGACACATGATTAATCTCCATCTCCAGCACCATCTCCTCCCATCTTCCCAGAGTCCAGCATGGCCCTAATTTTCAACCCTCTAATTATGTAGTTGGTCATTCTGGGATTAGCCCTCATGCTGAAGTTAACTTGAGGCCCACTACCATGAGTCACCTCATTAACATAATAGACACTCTTCTCACTCAAGAAATTCCAAGAGTTTTGAAGTTCTGTGTCTGGTACCAGAAATAAAGGACAGATATTTTATTTATTATACCACTGGTAATAACTCTAAAAATTTGATATGCATGAGAACTACAAAGGAGATTCTTTAAAATTTTACCCTTTGTAGAACTGAATTGAGGCTCAGAACTTCCTAACTTTCAGGAGCACATAAAGAATGTTACATTGCTGATGAGCATGTAAATTGGTACAATCACCTGAGAAGCAAATATCTGTCAGTATCTACTTTAACCTGAACATACAGATAAACCTATTCCAGCAAATCTGCTTCTAGGTAAATACCTAATAAAAGTGGCCACTGTCAGGAAAAACTGAAACATTTTGAAACACACACTCAACCACACTAAAGATTACTTTTTTTCTGTCTAGCTCACCCTTTGAATATTTCAAATTCAATGTTACTGAGCTATTTTCTAACTCTGTAGGTAGTAGGAAACATACAGTGCTATAAATTATTACTTTTCTGTAGAAATGTTAATGTACTAAATCTTGTGGAATGTAATTGCTGGGTACCATTGCCTCAGTGTGCTGTAGTTTGTCTAGATTTCTTCTTTAAAGGAACCCTTCATCTCCTCTCTAAGTCACCATTTCTAAGAGGGACAACACTTAAATTGGTGTGAAATACAAGACTTATAAAATATGAGAGCACATCTTAATTTGGCCTTCAAGCCTTTTACATTCTGGCCTCAAGCATCATTTCCAAATTCCCCTTTTTATTTCCCTTTCTCAACTCATATCCAAAGACTGTTACTGACACTTCAGCCATCTTGCATGATGTCTTCATCCATTACCCAATTCCTCTCCCAGCATGCATGCTCACACACACAAACATGACCACTTCCACCTGCCTTCCTTTCCTCTTTGAACTTTTTGAGCACAACTGTGAGCCACTCACTTAAATTTCAATTATACATCATCTTACATATTTACCTTAGTGCATACCAATCTCTCCTTTTGCTTGGCAAGTTCTGAAGGCTTATTCTTCCTGTTATTAACTGATTTTTTATCTGGTCCTGGGGTGGCATCTTTTATGCATATGAGTTGAAAGAGAAGCAGTCAACTGAATGGTTGATGAAGAAGTATAAAAATTGCCATGTAGGAAAATCTAGGACAGCAAAAAGAAAGAAATAAACAAAAATAATTGGTCATACAGAGAAACTGTGAAACCAATGATCTTTATGCTTTAAGTCCAGGATTACCTCCCTGCCTTGTTCATTGGAATTCAAACCTAGGAATTTGCCCATGTGGTCCCACACCAGCTCCACTTTCTGCTTCTGCTATTCATTCTTGTGGAATTTTCTGTATGACATCTGCCTTCAGCCTGTCTTTGTCTTCTGGTTTCTGCTTATGTCCCTTCATTCCAGTTCTTAGTGACTTGTCAGATGTCTCTGAGATCACAGCAATGAAGTTCCTTATACTATGTCTGGTGCAGGGTAGGTGCTCAGTGAGGATTTTCCTTCTTCTTAAAGTAGCTCAGATTTGTTATTATGCTTCCCGTGGAAGTGAGCAAAAGGCTTTTATTAAATTAGGACATAAAAGCAACCTGTGTTGTCAAAGATGTTAGCCTGAAGCAAAATTCCAAGTTGGATGCTTGGAGAGTCAGTGGGAGCACCACAGGAACCTCTCCCTCTTGTCTCTCTAGATGGACTCACTTGCTCATTGTCCTTTAGGGGCTTAAGGAGCAAGTCTGAACTCACAGCTCCTTGTTCACATCAGAGGCTGCCATCCAACCACTGTGGCCCTGACTCGACCCTCTCCTCCAGCAGCACCAGCTCAACTCCAGAGTAGAAGCTGAGAGCAGTGTCTGTAGATCAGAGTCCAGAGAGCTAGCTCTTCCTGCATAAAGTGGGGTGCCCCTGCATTGAGCTGTGTTGAATGGCAGCAAGCATCCACTTTTTAGCAGGTAGGGCTTCCCCCTTCCCAACTCTCTCACCCTTAGAGTCTCTTCCCCCTCTCCCCTTTCTCCCCTCCATCCTTCTCTAACACACCATTGAATAGATGATGCTGGCTTGCAGCTGTTAACTTAGTTCTTTTTTATAAACCCAGTAGTTTATTTCAAAGTAGAAATTTTAGGTTTACTGGGAAAAAAATCCCACCACAATTGACACTTATACAGACACTAGACTACTGTACATTTAAAAAGAGAAAAAATCAAGAAGGGCCAATGTGGTGGATTAGAATGACACTCTTAGCTCACCCTCCCCACAAATGCACCAAGACTGACACCCACTGACCCACTTATCCAATCAGGAAGTCTGCTGAACTTTGACAGAACCTTACTTTCATCAAAAGACAAAACACGTCATTAATCTGGTAGGAGAAAAGGAAAATAAAAGGAAGAAAAAGGGAAATAGTGCAGTTCAGTCCCATGGGGAGGGAGCAGCTCATTTGCTGGGTCTCTCCCACTCCAATGAAGAGGTCAGCTGGATGGAAGGGGAACCTCTGAGGCTTGAAATCATATAGAATAGCCCTTGACTGACAGAACAAAGTTAAATGGGCAAAAAGTGTCCTCATGTTCCACAGGCTTAGACACCAACCAGCAAGTGTGGGATGAAACAGACTGCCTGAGCCTGATGGAGGACTCGGGCCAACTGTACAGAGGTAACCTCAGGAGATTTCAATGTGCTGTGTGCCATCGCTGGAAAGGTATACAGAGCAGAACAACATAAGCCCCCTATAAAATATTAAAAAAAAAGGAAAGCAACACTGCTGGCGTGCCCTGGGGGGGAGGGGTGCCATAGTTTTTGTCTTTGAATACTTGTGGCATCATTTCTGGTGCCTTTTCTGGAGAAGAGAGGTGGGACTCAACCACAACCACCATATACTCTAATGTGCACCCAGGTGGAGGCAGGGTTGAAATCTCAGTCCCTACTTAGGGGCTCTGAAACCTCATAGGTGGGACTCAGATTTGTTTACAGCCCCAGGCAAATAGGAAAGTTCTGCTTCAGTACCTCTGTGAAGTCATGTTTCTAAGACAAACAAGAAGGGTTCTGGCACAGAGCAGGGGTGATGCCTGGTATGGCCATTTTATCCAAGTTCACCTAAAGAGCATGGAACTGAAGTGAAGTTAGGAGGGGCACTGAAAGGCAGAGAGACCCAACCACCTAACATGCACAAGTGCACCACCACAATACAGCATTTGGAGGAGACATGAGACATGGCACTAGGAGAAGCACAGATCAGGGGCACAACTGGAGGGACTCTGGAACCAGTGAGTGGAGTTCATGCAGCAGGGTGAGAACAGGAGCAGCGACAACCACAAAATAAAAAGGAGATCTCACTTAATAGCCAGGGAAGACTCTTGCTACCAGATCACAGGCAAAATCCCCAACAAAAAGAATAACAAGCAAAAGACAGGAAGACATAGCAACCACCCATACTTCAGACAGAGCTATCAACAAAATTATTAAGAGCACATAGTGCCCACAAGAACACATCCACATTTTTTCACTTTTTCTTTTACTTTTTAAATTTTTACTTTTAAAATATTTTTATGTTTCTGTTTAACCCCTTTTAAAATTGGACTTTAAAATATTTTAAATTGTTTTTAGTTTGTCTCAATTTCATTTTTATTTCTCTTTGCTTTATTCTTCTATTATCGATTAGACTATGTTCTCAATTATTTTTCTTCTTTTAAGCTTTTTAAATTTCTCACAATTTGCTTTTTATCTCTTTGTTTTGTTCTCTTATTATAATCAGCTTTCAGATATTATTTTCTAATTTTAAGACTTTTAAAATTTGTCTCAATTTTTATTTCTCTTTGACTTGTTCTGTTATTGTTCATAATCTGTTTTCAAATCTTATTCTCTTCTTTTAAATTTTTTTAGCTTTATTTCTGCATCTGTTTTAGGTAAATAAGTAGAAAGAAAACCTTTAGAAACAGAAGAGATACCTGATGCTCCATAATCAATAGTGCAGGAGAGATATAAGTAAAATAAAGAAGTAGAGGAACAACTCCCATTTAAAAGAACAGGTAAAATCCCCTGAAAGAATGATCAATGAAATAGACCTTGATAATCTATTAAATCATGTTTTCAAAAAAGGAGAGATAAAAGTACTAAAGATACAAAAAGAGATTGTATATAGAGGCAAAGAATATGGCAAATAGGAAATTGAAACTTTATAAAGAAGAATGAATTAAAATAGGAAAACAAATTTGCTGAGATAAGAGCTGAGTTAAAAGTTGTAAAAAAAAAGTAGGCTACTTAATGCAGAAGAATTAATAAGCGGTTTAGAATACAGGACAACAGAAATCAACTAATCAGAACAGAAGAGAGGAAAACAAACAAAAACCAATGAAAGAACAAAATTCAATGAAAACAATTATCCGGTGGGATACTATAAAGTTTGCCAAAACCTACACATAGCAGGGGTCTCAGAAGGAGAAAAAAAAGCAAAAGGGATTGAAAAAGTATTTGAAGAAATCATAATTAAGAACTTCTGAAACATAAAGATGCAATCAGATATACCAATACAGGAAGTACGAAGGGACCCAAACAAGAAGAAACAAAACAGACACACACTAAGATATATTATAATCAGCATGGCCAGGGTTAAAGATAAAGAAATGATTCTAAAGTCATAAGGAGAAAAACAGAGTTAGTTACAAAGGAAAACTCATAAGGCTTTCAGCTGATTTCTCTACACAAACACTACAAGCCAGAAGGGAGTGGAAAGATATATTCAAAGTCCTGAATGAAAAACAAAAAGATTCAGCCTAGGATAATTTATCCAGCAAGTCTATTCTTTAGAATAGCAGGAGAAATAAATATCTTCACAGACAAGCAAAAATAAAAGTATTTAGCAACACTAAATCTATATTAAAAGAAATATTGAACGGTATACTCTAAATCGAAAAGAAGCAGGTTGCTTTTGAAAGGAGAAAACCATAATTGGAAAGGTGATAACTACCATGAATTACAACAGAATAAACATGGAATTGTAAAAGAAGACATCTAAATCATTAAGAGTGGGAGAGGGGAGCAAGAAAATATAGAGTTTTCTTCATTCTTTAATTTGTTCATTCTCTGTAGGATGGGTTTGAGCTTATATTACTATAAGTTTAAAACAAACAGATACAGTAATGGGTTAATATATGTACAATATTGTGTAACCATAAGACAAAAACTTACAAGAGAGTCACAAAAACTAAAAATTAATGAAGATAATAGAAAGGAAAATTTTAAAAAATAAACACACACACAACAAGAAAAAGAAAGGAACAAGGGAAAAAATGCCAAATCAACTGCAAAATTAAGTTTAAAATGGCAATAAACCAAAGTTGATCAGAAATTACTTTAAATTTCAATAAATTAAATGCTCTAATGAAAAGACATAGAGTGACAGACTGGAAAATAAAACAAGAACCTACAATATGACACATACAAGAGACCCACCTTTAGGAAAAGGACACAAATAGACTGTGAACAGGATATTACACACACCCAGAAATGAACCCACAAACTTTCGGTCAACTCATCTTCGACAAAGGAGGCAAGAATATACAATGGAATAAAGACAGTCTCTTCAGCAAGTGGTGTTGGGAAAACTGGACAGCAGCATGTAAAACAATGAAGCCAGAACACACCCTTACACCATATACAAAAATCAACTCAAAATGGATTAAAGACTTAAACATAAGACAAGATACAATAAACCTCCTAGAGGAAAACATAGGCAAAACATTATCTGACATACATTTCAAAAATTTTCTCCTAGAAGAAATAAAAGCAAGAATAAACAAATGGGACCTAATGAAACTTACAAGCTTCTGCAGAGCAAAGGAAACCAGAAATAAAACAAGAAGAAAACCTACGGAATGGGAGAAAATTTTTGCAAGTGAAACCGACAAAGGCTTGATCTCCAAAATATATAAGCAGTTCATACGACTCAATAAGAAAAAAATAACCCAATCCAAAAATGGGCAGAAGACCTAAACAAGCAACTCTCCAAGGAAGACATACAAATGATCAAAAAGCACATGAAAAAATGTTCAATATCACTAATTATCAGAGAAATGCAAATCAAAAGTACAATGAGGTATCACCTCACACCAGTCAGAATGGCCGTCATTCAAAAATCCAAAAATGACAAACACTGGAGAGGCTGTGGAGAAAGGGGAACCCTCCTACACTGCTGGTGGGAATGCAGTTTGGTGCAGCCACTATGGAAAACAGTGTGGAGATTCCTCAAAAGACTAGGAATAGACCTAACATATGACCCAGGAATCCCACTCCTGGGCTTGTACCCAGAAGGAAATCTACTTCAGGATGACACCTGCACCCCAATGTTCATAGCAGCACTATTTACAATAGCCAAAACATGGAAACAACCTAAATCTCCATCAACAGGTGACTGGATAAAGAAGATGTGGTATATTTATACAATGGAATACTACTCAGCCATAAAAACCGACAACATAATGCCATTTGCAGCAACATGGATGATCCTAGAGAATGTCATTCTAAGTACGCCAGAAAGAGAAAGAAAAATACCATATGAGATCGCTCATATGTGGAATCTAAAAAACAAAAACAAAGCATAAATACAGGATAGAAATAGACTCATGGACAGAGAATACAGACTTGTGGTTACCGGGGTGGGGGTAGAGGGTGGGAAGGGATAGACTGGGATTTCAAAATTGTAGAATAGATAAACAAGATTACACTGTATAGCACAGGGAAATATACACAAAATATTATCATAAATCACAGAGAAAAAAAATGTGACAATGAATGTGTATATGTCCATGAATGACTGAAAAATTGTGCTGAACACTGGAATTTGACACAACACTGTAAAATGTTTATGAATCAATGAAAAATGTAAAAAAATAAAATAAAATAAAATAAATAAATAAATTTTTAAAAAAGATATTACACACAAACAGAAATGAAAAGAAAGCAGGAGTAGCAATACTGATTTCACACAACATGAAATTTAAAACAAAGACCATAAAGAAAGATGAAGAATGTTTTACGATTTAAGAAGCAATACAAGATGAAGATATTACATCCATTAACATAACTATACCCAATGTAGGAACAATTAAATACATAAAGCAAATACTAACAGATATAAAAGGAGAAATTGCTGGGAATAAAATAATGGTAGGAAATTATAACATCCAATTATCCTCACTGGAAGATCTTCCAGATGCAAATTTAATAACGCAACTGAAACTAAATAATACCATACACAAATTAGATGTGGTTGATATTTCAGAAGATTATATCCTAAAAAAATACAATATACATTCTTCATAAGTGCACATGGAACATTTTCTAGGATGGATTATGTACTTGGGTACAAAAAAAGACTCAACAATTTTAAGATGATAGTAGTTATTTTAAGCATTTTTTCTGAACACAATGCATGAAACTAGAAATCAAATACAGAAAAACAAAGGAGAAAGAAATGACAGCATGATAATTAAACAACATGATACTAAGAAACCAATGGGTCAATGATAAAATCAAAGAAGAAATTAAAAAATACTTTGAGACAAGTGACAAAAATCACAACCACACAAAATCTTTGGGATGCAGATAATCATTCCTAAGAAGAAAGTTCATTGCAATAAAGGTCTTCTTCAAAAAAGATGAACAATCTGAAATAAACAACTAACCAACTAAAAGAATTAGAAAAAGAAGAGCAAACAAAACCTAAAGTCAGCAGAAGGAAGAAAACAATAAATATCAGGGAGGAAATAAATAAAATAGGGATTTAAAAAACAATAGAAAAAGTCAATCAAACAAAGAGCTGTTTTTTTTGAAAGAGTAAATAAAATTGAAAAACCTCAGGCCTAGCTCACAGAGAAAAGACAGAGCGCAATCAAAACAAGAAAGGAAAATGGAGAAATTACAACCAATACCACAGAAATTCAAAATATCATATGAGAATACTGTGAACAACTTTATGGAAAATAAATTAATAACCTTGAAGAAACAGACAAGTTTCTGGAAACATACAGTCCACATGACTGAATCAAGAATAAATTGACCACTAGAACAAACTGATCACTAGAAATGAAATTGGATAAGCAAAAAAAAAAAAAAAAACTCCTAACGAACAAATGTCCAGGACTGCATGGCTTCACTGGAGAATTCTATCATACATACAAAGAAGAACTCATACTGGTCTTTCTCAAAACCTTTCAGAAGTTTGAAAAGGAAGGGGCACTCCCAAACTAATTCTATGAAGTCACCATCACCCTGATACAAAACCAGACAAAGACACTACCAAAAAAGAAACCCACAGATCAATATCAGTGAGGAAACATAGATACAAATATTCTCAACATAATATTAGCAAACAGAATCCAACAGCACATAGAAAAGATCATATACCATGATCAAGTTGGGTTCATCCTAGGAACACAGGATGGCTCAACATATGCAAATCAATCAATGTAATACACCCTAACAACAAGAGAAAGGACAAAAACAACGTGATCATCTTAATAGATGCAGAAAAAACATTTGATAAGATTCACCACCCATTATGATAAAAATCCTCACCAAAGTAGGTATTGAGGGGACATATCTTAACATAAGAAAAGCTGTTTATGACAAATCTACAGCTAGCATAGAACTCAATGGTGAAAAGCTGAAAACCTTCTTACCAAAATCTGGCAAAAGACAAGGTTCTTCACTCTCACCATTTCTATTCAACATAATCTTGGAAGTCCAAGCCACTGCAATCAGGCAAGAAAAAGAAATAAAAGAGATCCAAATTGGAAAAGAAGCTAAAAAATCCTCACTATATACAGAGGACATGATACTATATATAGAAAACCCTAAAAGGTCCATGCAAAAACTACACGAACTAATGAAAGAATTTGGCAAGGTACAAGTATACAAGATCACAAGATTAATGTACAAAAGGATACAAGATTAATGTACAAAAATCAGTTGCATTTCTTTACACTAATGATGAATCAACAGGAAAAGGAAGTAAAGAAACAATCCCTTTTAAAATTACACCTAAAGTAATAAAATATCTAGGAGTAAATCTAACCAAGGAAGTGGAAGACTTATACATGGAGAACTACAAGGAAATTAAAGGAAATTTTAAAAAATGGAAAGATATTCCATGCTCCTGGATCGGACAAATCAGTATTGTTAAAATGGCCACATTTCCAAAGGCAATCTACAGATTTAATGCAATCTCTATCAAATTACTAAGGACATATTTCACAGAACTGGAACAAATCATTATAAAACTTATATGGAATCACAAAAGACCCAGAATTGCCAAAACATAACTTAAGGAAAAGAATGAGGCTGGAGGAACAACCCTCCCAGACTTCAGAACATACTACAGAGCTACATTAATCAAAACAGCATGGTATTTATACAAAAAAAGACATATCAATGGAACAAAATAGCCCAGCAATGAACCCACAATCTTTTGGTCAATTAATCTTCAACAAAGGAGGCAAGAACATACAATGGAATAAAGACAGTCTCTTCAACAAATGGTGTTGGGAAAACTGGACAGCAGCATGTAAATCAATGAAGTTAAAATACTCCCTCTCGCCATACACAAAAATAAACTCAAAATGGATTAAAGACTTAAACATAAGATGTCACAATAAACCTCTTAGAAGAAAACATAAGCAGAACATTATCTCACATACATCTCAGCAATGTTCCCCAGGGCAGTCTACCAAAGAAATAGATATAAAAGTAGAAATTAACAAGTGGGACCTAATTAAACTTACAAGCTTTTGCACAGCAAAGGAAACCATAGGCAAAACAAAATAGCAACCTATGGAATAGGAGAAAATATGTGCAAAAGATGAAACTGACAATGCTTGATCTTCAGAATATATAAACATCTCATATGACTTAATAAGAAAAAGACAAACCACCTGATCCAAAAATGGGCAAAACACCTAAACAAGCAATTCTCCCATGAAGACATACAAATGGCCAAAGGCACATGAGAAAATACTCAATGCCACTAATTATCAGAGAAATGCAAATTAAAACTACAATGAGGTTTCACCTCACACCAGTCAGAATGACCATCATTCAAAAGTCTATAAATGACAAATGATGGAAAGGGTGTTATTCAAAAGGGACCCTCCTACACTGTTGGTGGCAATGTAGTTTGGTGTAGCCATTGCGGAAAACAGTATGGAGAGTCCTCGAAAGACCAAAAGTAGACTTACAATATGATGCAGTGTTCCCACTCCTGGGCATATATACAGAAGAATCCTTAATTCAGAAATACACCTGCACCCTAATATTCATAGCAGCACTAGTTACAATAGCCAAGACACGGAAGAAACCTAAATGTTCATTGACAGATGACCGGATAAAGAAGTTATGGTATATTTATACAATAGAATACTACTCGGCCATGAAAATTGAGAACATATTGCTATTTGTAGCCACGTGGATGTCCCTGGAGAATGTCATTCTAAGTGAATTAAGCCAGAAAGAGAAAGAAATATACCACATATCACTTATATGTGGATTCTAAAATATAAGACCAATGAACTTATATGTAAAACAGAAACAGACACATAGACATATAATACAAACTTGTGGTTGCCAGGGGAGAGGGGATTTGGAAAGGATAAGCTGGGAATTTGAGATTTGCAGATACTGAGTGACATATATAAAATAGATAAATAAGTTTTACTGATAGCACAGGGAATTATATTCAATATCTTGTGGTAGTCAATTTTTTAAAAAGAATATGAAAATTAATATATGTATATTTATGTATCACTGAAGACTAGTGCTGTGCACCATAAATTAAGGCAGTGTAAACTAAGTATAACTCAATTTTAAAAAGTAAAACAAAAAGTTGTCATTAAACTAGCAAAAATGCTCAGAGAGCGCATACAGATGAACCCACTGCCTCTGTCAAAATGAAATCACAGTGGGTTAGGAGGAAACTTGCACTGATTTCGAAAAAAACAGGCAATGAGCCCAAACCAAAGTTAATATCTTCCACTCCGTTTTTCCCTTGGGGCTTCATTCTCATGGAAATCCGACATGGAAGGGAAGATTTAGGGACTTCAGGCTAGCTGACACTCACTCCATGTTCTCTGATCAGCCATCTTAGCTGCAACAGGGGAGCGAGTGTCTCACTCCAAGTGGAAGAACACAGCACCAAGGCAGTGAGGGACCTCAAATACATCCACAGCATAAAGAAACAGTTTCTCAAAACATTTTGAGATATATGTCTATCAATCAGCATCATCAAATTATTCACTTGTATGTACTGCTTATGAAGCCATCACTATGGTCTCTGAGGGTACTAAAATTACAAGAGTTTACAAGATCTGACAAATAACAATGATTTTTTCTTCTGTCTTTAAAATTTAAAGAAATTGAAAACATTATTTTGGTGGGCTAGCTGCCTCCATTGAGAAAAATTTAAAGAAGCACAGCTACAAATATAAATATCAAACCAAGCTCGGTCTCTGTACTGATCACTGGTCCCTGGCAGACACAAGATGGAAATGTGTAGCTCAAGTTCTTGGCATGAATTACTTCCTACTAATTTGTCATTAACAGTAGATTCTGTCAAACAAATTTAATCTTATTGATTTGTTTTCGAAAATGAAGTCCTCTCACTTAAAAAATAAAAATCTTCAAAACCTTTTAAAAATGGGTAACTTGCTATAGCCTGGTTTATATTAGACATTAGGAAGGTCTTCCATTGTCTTCTTATGTACACTTTCACATGCAATAAAGAAAAATCAGGATGCAGTTTAATCTAGTTCTTTTAAAAGATCTCTGAAGCCACCATAGCAAGATAGATAGGTTGATTCACACACTAGCTTCTCCAAAGTTCAGATGATTTTTACAAGTGTCATTTATTCCAAATTTGGAAACACCCTGGAGGAAGGTAGGGACAAATGGTGGTAGGAGACACACTGTAACTATAGGAAGGACCTTACCTCTTCCCTGAACATGTAGAACAGCAGAGTGAG
The DNA here is from genome assembly GCF_048564905.1 of Vicugna pacos. Classification (NCBI taxonomy): domain Eukaryota; kingdom Metazoa; phylum Chordata; class Mammalia; order Artiodactyla; family Camelidae; genus Vicugna; species Vicugna pacos. Next base: position 19,094,408 of record NW_027328721.1, read on the forward strand.
TCATGCTTGTGGGGAGTGGAGAGGAACTGAGTGCAGATTCCACTGTGGACCTACTGAGGGTAGGGTTGCTGGGGTGCTGTTGATGAGCATGTGCTCCAAGGAAAGGTGGGGTCAGGGAGTCCAGAATCACTGGAAATGGTTTCCTGGGATATCTGTCTAGGACCGGATGGCCTGGAATGGAACTAGCATGCACAGAATTCCACAGTCCCACAAAGGTAGATTCCCAGGTCCATGAACAACCAGGACCACAGGTGTGGGGTAGATGAAGGCCACTGTCTGAGAAAGTGGGAACAGGCCATGAACAGCAGTGAGGGTGTATGTGTCGGGGCTGGGAGGTGGGGTAATTCTTAAATCTTAGTTCACATGAAGACTACAAGAGACTGGGTGTGGAGAAGCCAAAGTCAGGGTGAGGTAAAGTAGTGGGGTATTTTTGTAGAAGGACACACTGAGGCTTGGTGATGTGTTAAAAATTGGGGAGTACCCCTGGTTTTTTGTTTGGGGAGACTAAAACCGACAGCAGTGGAATGAGAGGTGGATTGGAGGAAAGAAAGGACATGGTGATGTAGTGAAGACACTCTTCTTGGGAGGTGAGGAGACTGGAACAGAAGTAAAATGTCTCTTTTCTCCAAAGGGATCCTCAAAGGCACAGAGAGTTCAGAAGTACCCCATTCTTCTCCCATTACCTGTTGCTTTCAGGGACTCCATGAGGGATAGGGAAACCACCTGCTTGATTATCACAGTAGAGAGCATCCTTGGTGAAGTGGAAAAACTTAAAAATTATATTTGAAATTATATTTTCTGAAGGCATCCATTTAAGAGGTTGCCATTGGGGTTCTTTTTTGAGAAGACTTGGACTTACAAATAAGTGCAATATATCCATTGAGATCTGCCCTGTCCAAAGTGGCAGCTGCTACAGGGAAGGGTATAGCTATGTGATAGAACATGTGCTCAGCATACACGAGGTCCTGGGTTCATTCCCCAGTACCTCCATTAAATATAAATCAATAAAAACCTAATTACCCTCCCAAACAAACAAAACAAAAACAAAAAAACGCACAGAAAAATAAAGTGGCAGCCGCTAGCCATGTGTAACTATTGCTTACTTGATACATAGCCAGCTGAAGTTGAGATCGCGGTACGTGTAAAATAGACTCAGATTTTGAAGGTCTAGTATGAATAAAAGCATATGAAATATCTCATATTTTTTTCTGTTGATTATATGCAGCAATGATAATATTTTGGCTCTATTGGATTAAATATAAATATATTGCTAAAATCAATTCCTTTTTATTTTTTACTTCTTAAAAAAAGTTGGGGAGGCTTCTGGAAAATTTAAAATTACATGAGTTGTTTGCATTATATTTGGACATCCCCTGAGTTGATTCACCAGAAACGTACTTTTGAAAGTCCTGTTCATTTTATGAAGTTTTGTTTAATTATTAGAATTACGTTTTCATGCTGTAACCTTTACCAGCCTTCTGTCTGAAATCAAGCTCAGTAAGGAGCTGGCGTTTTTGGTTTTCCTTTGTGAATTTGATGAATGATTGCATTACTGTTTTGTGTTTTCTTTTCCAAAATTTAATTGTGTGCTGGTTAATTCCAGGATAGTGATGTCTGAGTTTTTTTGTTTTTGTTTTTTTTCTCTTTGCCTTTTTAAATGTAAAATTGCACCATCCTGGAAATAGTTATCTCAGGGTATTAGGAATTATTTTTTAAAACATTCACCTCTCAAAATTCCTTCACTGGGCCTGGCAGCTCACACCATGACTCTATTGCTCTTTAGAGCTGCAATTTCAGAACATTTTATTGACATATATTTGATTTACAATGTTGTGTTAATTTCAGGTGTACAGCAGGGTGATTCAGTATATATATATTTTTTTCTTTTTCAGATTCTTTTCCACTGTAGGTTATTACAAGAAATTGAATATAGTTCCTTGTGATATACAGTAGGTCCTTGTTCTTATCTATTTAATATATAATGGTATATATAAAATATATATGTATCTGTTAATACAGCCTCTTTTTGGATGCAAACAACATAGGTTGGGGCTCGGAGCCTTGAAAAACGAACACTACTAAGGCCATCCGCCCAGGCTTTGGGGGCTTTCTGAGTTTGTCTGCCCCTCCAGGTGAAGGCAATGGCTCCTGTCATGGGATGTGATGGTGCTTGGGCATCAGGGCTCTTTCCTGTAGCCACCACTGGGTGTCCTCAGTGAGCAGGGCAGAAAAATTGATGTCTATTCTGAAGTGGACGGGGGGTTCTGTGGACAGTGTGTTCTCACAATATTATCTTTTTCTGAGTGGCAGGGGATAATTATTTGACAACTTCTCTGTGACTGACAAGAAATGTGTGTGATAGAGTAGCCTTTCACATCTTACTTCTTAAAGCAATCACATTCCCTCCCTTTTTGTTACAAAAGAATTTATGTTGTTGGGAAAACTACTCGTTAGGTGGACTTACCATAGTCACAGCCTTATGCCACTTAACCATATTTTCTTCTTGTGCTTTCGAGAACATTGTAAAGCTGATAGAAAGAAAACAAGTAGGAGGGAATACTCCCAAACTCATTCTATGAGGCCACCATCAGTCTGATACCAAAAACAAGCAAAGACACCACCAAAAAAGAGAATTAAAGACCAATATCACAGAAGAACATAGATGCAAAAAATCCTCAAGAAAATACTAGCAAATAGAATGCAACAGCACATAAAAAAGATCATGCATCATGATCAAATGGGGTTCATCCCAGGGACACAAGTGTGGTTCAACACATGCAAATCAATGTAATACTTCACAACAACAGGAGAAAGGACTAAAACCACATGATAATCTCAATAGATGCAGAAAAATGCACTTAATAAAATTCAATGGAGATCTATAAAACATTGACGAAGGAAATTAAAGAAGTTTCTAAGAAATGGAAAATTACCCCATGGTCCTGGATTGGAAGAATCAATATTGTTAAAATAGTCATACTGTCCAAAGCAATCTACAGATTTAATGTGATCTCTATCAGATTACACAGGACATTTTTTATAGAATTTGAACCAATAATCTTAAATTTATATGGAATCACAAAAGACCCAGATTTGCCAAAGCAATATTGAAGAAAAAGAATGAAGCTGGAGGAATAACCCTCCCAAACTTCAGACAACACTACAGAGCTACAGTCATCAGAACAGAATGGTATTGACATACACACAGGCACATGGATCAATGGAACAGACTAGAAAGCCCAGAAATAAACCCACAGACCTACAGTCAATTAGTCTTTGACAAAGATAGGCAAGAAAATACAGTGAGTAAAGACAGTCTCTTCAGCAAATGGTGTTGGGAACACTGGACAGCAGCAGGTAAATCAATAACGTTAGAACAACTCCCACACACTATACACAAAAATAAACTGAAAATGGCTTAAAGAATTAAATATAAGACAAGACACTCTAAATCTCCTAGAAGAAAACATAGGCAAAACATTCTCTGACATAAATCTTAGCAATATCCTCCTCGGGCAGTCTACCTACAATAGAACCCCTAGACACCTCTTCATACCACGATTCCACAGTGTTCAAAACAGTAATTCACTTGTGCAGCTGGGTAATAAGCCACAGATGCCAGACCACTGGGCTTTTCTAGATTTCTTGTAATGTCAAAGAAATCCAGAACAGTCATTAGCTATTTGAAGAAATCTTTGGTATCTCATTTTACAGTTAAAATTTTTTATTTCATTTTTCTAAAATTCAAAACTTCTGATTATATTAAAGCATAATCATACAGACACCATTTTCAGGTGTACACACTACACTTTTTTCTTATCATTATAAACAAAGTTCAATTAATCAAGAAGTTACAATGAATTACAAATTATGTGCTAGGAAATGAAGCAGATACATAACATGTGAAAAAGAGCAATCTTTATGATAGTTTGGAATCTAGCTGGAGATATAAGTACTATGTTGTGCCATCAATTACTTGGTTTTGTGTTAATTCCAGATATATAAAAGAATTTTCAAGAAATCTTGTGTGACTAGAAATATGACATAGCTTTGCACCTGAAGGACACTCAGTAAATACTAAAGGAGGGAACAAATGAATGAACAAGAAGAACCAGCATAGCTGTGCAGATACATAGGATTGAGCAGGGTTTTCAACAACCAGCAACACAAAATCTGCTCCTCGCCAAAAAGAGCCCTCAAGTCTAAACACACACCTGAAATATTTCATTGAGTCTAAAGGCACTTATTTGTTTTCATGTCTCAGCTTCTCAGAAATTGATGAGATGGCATAATTTAAAGAGTAGCATTTTTTCTTTCTAATAGTTAAAATAAATGTGTATCTCAAGCTTCTTAAATTTGATCAAACATATCGATTGACCTAAACAAATGTTATTGTATGTAATATGATTTCAAAATTAATCACTTAATACATGCAAATTTAGATCCCTAATTATAACTTTTAATATTCATAACAGCTCAAAAACTTAATGAAATCTTGTGATGTCAAATCCTGTGAATTCTAATTCTTAAAGTTTCAAAACATAAAACAACAAAATTACAACCACTACAAACTCATACAGCACAGCTTAAAATCTAGAGCATGCAGAATCTACAATATTACTGCAAACGGTGCTGTGAGGTAAACAACTGTCGATATTGTAGACAAACCTCAGTTATAGAAACACTGAAGATATTCTTTCCTTTTTACACTAAAAGGTGGAAACCTGGGGAAAAGAAAATAGTTTTTGTTGCTGTAACTTTATAAATAAAGAATAAAATACTAACCATCTTAACATGTAGAAATTTTACTGAAAAACAAAAGGTGTTAACTTCGTATTAATGAATTTAATATTCATTTATAAATTACTCTAATTAAAACTCATACAATCAACATAATGCAGTAACATAATACAAGCAACCTGTTATATTTTATTTTGACCAGGGGAGATGTCATTTAAAAAAAAAAAAGGAAGCAATGAATTTGCCAATGTCTGACTATTATCAGGTAGCTAGGGAAACATTTTGCAGTCTACTGGAAAAGTGCAAACAGGCATGAATAAAACTGCTGACACAACCTTAGTACAGCATCCTAGTCTAATTAGTATAGGAAGATACATCAAGGAAAGAGCTTCCTTACCAATTTTTTTTTATCATTATCAGCCTCAATATCTGAATAGAAAAGGATATGAACTAGTGAAACATTAATCAATTAAGGGAAGAATAAACATAAAATCAGTAGGAGAATCTGCATATATCTATGCACCTACAGATATGTATGTGTGTATAGGAATTTCTCATAAGAATTACATAGTGAATCTGACTTTTGCTATGTACAGGGGTAACTAGTCACTTAATCTTTTTAGTCTTAAGACTCATCACTAGAAAATGAAATAACACTTGTTGAGTATCTGCAATATGCCCATCACTGTGTTAGCTGTTTTATGTAAATTATCTCAATCTCCAAAAGAATCCTACCAGATAATTAGTATTTACTTCACATAAGCAAAACTCAGTCACCTAAATTTGATTCCACTGGCCAAGTCAGCCGAATTCCAAAGCTCTTTTCCTTTACTACATGGTACTATGTATATATAACATGAATGTGAACAAATACTGTCCACTACATAAATCATGACATAGCAATGGGACAGCTAGAGGCTACTGTCTAATTTTTTTCTACATAACACACTTCTGTAGTGAGAATTAGTTCAATCATTCATCATTAAGTGATAAGGTCAGTATAATGTGAAAGTCACATTGGTCCAGAAATAATTGTCTCCTGCATAGCAACGTTCTAAAGCCATGAGGGATGAGCTTTCTCACAGAGTCTTAGCAATATATGATGACCTTAAGGAAAACACCTGACAATCCTGTGGAAGAGGGCAAATAGAGGCCAGTTAATGGATTCAAGAACTACTAGGATTTCTACAATGTTAGACTACCTGGCTGAGCTGTGAACACAAATAAACCATGAAAATGTTTCCCCATGTTTACTTAAAAAAAAAAAAAAAGAGAGAGAGAGAGAGTAGTATCTAAAAAACAAAGGCTACAACCTGGATCAGAATTTTTAATTTTGACAATTTATCTTTAACAGAATTGAATGCCCTCGTGGACCTACATTTCAAAGTAGAAGACTAACTGATATTGGGTGCAAATGTTCAGCTATACTAGAATTTTATGAGAACTCTTACCAGTTTTGCTAGTACAGAGATTACAAAGCTGCATAGTTCTGAGTGGCTTGTCTGTATTTTTAGGGTATGATTTTGCAGAACTTTAGGTTTTTTCCAGAGACACATAAGTTGTTTTACAAGAGAACTGCCTGCATTATGGTATTGTAGAAAACTCAGTTTCACCATGAGCTTTATTCAGACCTAGTCTAAATTCTTCAGTATTTGCAGTTACAGAGTAAAACCAATCTACACTGAGAGGTTAAATAAACTTTATTTCTACTAAACACTAAAAAATTACTTTGTCAAAGCAAATCATTGCCCATTTTTATTTTTACTTTAAGAAATAAGAAAGAGTTGGAGTGAAATATTTGAAATAAACAAAAAATAGAAAATAACATTTTAAAATACAGATTATATTAATAGAAGTAGAATACATGATCTCAAAATTCTCAAAATTATGCTAAATTAAATGTAAATTCTAGTACATACTATATATTAAAAAAACAAATACTTTGAGTCAGTTTAAATTTTTTTTTAATTCCACAAGGAAGATGACATTCATTACAATAATAATACAGGTTTTTCCCTTAGAAGTAGTCTATAGGTAGCATATTTGAGATTATTTTCCTTATGAAAATATCAAATTATTAAGGAGTAAACAATATTTACCAATATTGGCCACAGAGAATAGACTTTACTAAGTTGGCTTCTTCATTTAAATCTTTTTCTGTAATGTGTCTAAGACATCACTAATATTTTTAAAATGTCAAATCCTAATCAAATTTTAACTCTGGTAAATTAAGTTACTAAAAGTTATCAATATTGAAAGTTATTAAATTTCCACTGTGATAAAACAAAATAGGAATCAAAATTAAACAGTCCTGCATATAATAAAATGTTTATTTAACAACTAGAGCTTACACTGCTTAGTAAGTGTTTTACTCTCCTCATTGAGATGACTGAAGATTTCAGAACTAGGCTTCTGTCAATTTTCTAACTCTCAATCTCAAAAGGCTTTTGTTTCTTGATTCCTCCTTCTGTCCTTCCTGTCTGTGAAGAAAAAAGTGATCCCTATCATTCCCAAGACTAATATCAGTCCTTTTGATTTTGTCTACCCCATGTCTCTTCCAGAATCTTGCCCTTTTAATCATCTCCCTTCTGCTTAAAAGTTCAGTTGCTTTAATCTCATTTGTCTCTCTTTCCATGAACATTATTCTTCCTAAGTTTAAAAGATAATGTTGTTCCATGAAACTTACCTGTGTTTTGTGTATTCAGATACCCTGCTGTAAAATGTATCTCTTACTATGACTCACAGTAAAAAAAAAAAAAAAAAAAGCTTGAAAGTTACTAAACTAATCTTGTGCCTTCATTTCATAGATGTGAATATTGAACCCACAGATCGGATCTATCAAAATTCACTCACTCAGTAATAGAATCCTTGGCCTTTCAATTCTCTCTATGGACAGAGCTTTTCTTTACTTTTCAAACTATGTCATGACATGGTGTCATTTAGTGACGACCATTTGTCATTATCTTAAGGTTGTCTGTCAATAGACGCTTTATGTTAATATTAAATGAAAACTCAAGTTACTGGTTCCAAGCAAGGTCAGAATTCTGGACCAAAACTATTAACATCTCCATTTTGTTCATGTGCATCTCTTTTATTATAGGTCCATGAAGTGCCATTTTTTTCTGTCACCTTCTCCCTTTCTAGGTCATACTTCAGATAATGCTATCTACCTTGGAGCTCAGACTCCATCCTATCTTGTGTGTCTGACTGTAGAGAAGGCAAATGTGTGTATTTTCCCAGTTTTCTAGGGTGCTCTTTGTCTTGTGGGGTGACATATTGGAGACACTTTACAAAAATGTGTGCTGTTCGGAAAGTAACAGGACTTGCCTTACCCTGTGTGTAGGCTGGAAATGAAGGTCAGTGGTGGGCTTGGCAGTGGCAGCCGCATAGGCTAACTGAGCCGTCCGCCAGCAGGGGGCAGCACTTACTTTACTGCTAGTGGAAGGGAGGGAGAGAGTGTGCGTGTGGGGGGGGGGTAATTTACAATAACTGTAGTATGTGCTTTACTATGTTAAAGAGCTCCTCCCTTCACTCTTGAAATAATTTGATTTCTTTGAATTTGATTTTTGTATAAAGATCTACAGAATTAAATTAGCTGTATTCAAAGAAGTTTAAAAACCCTCCCATCTTTAATAACAATTTTACCATGATTTATCATCATGTTTGTTTAAGGACCATTTAACATTGTTTTTTTAATAGAAGAAAAAACATTTTAACTTTCAAAAATATATTTATTATTTTCTAATTATGCATTTATTACATTTATTTTGAAGTAAAACCTGTAATCATTAATCACTTAGAAAAATCACTGTTAACATTTTTCTATGAGCAATTTTTTAATGTATAAATAAATTTTTTAAATATACAGCTAGACTGAAGCAATATGCTGTATACCAGAAATTGACACAGCATTGTAAACTAACTGTACTTCAATTAAAAAAATCTAGAAGAAAACATAGGCAAAACATTCTCTGAAATATATCTTAGCAATGTTCTCCTAGGGCAGTAAACCCAGACAATAGAAATAAAAGCAAAAATAAACAAATGAGACCTAATTGAACTTATAATCTTTTCACAGCAAATAAAACAATACACAAAACAAAATGATAACCTATAGAATGGGAGAAAATATTTGCAAATGATGAAACTGACAGGGGCTTAATTCCCAGAATGTTAAAAAAAAAAACAGCTGATACAACTTAATAACAAAAAAACAAACAGTCCTATCCAAAAATGGACAGACCTAAACAAGTTATTCTCCCATGAAGACGAACAAATGGCCAATAGGCACATGAAGAAATGCTCAGTATCGCTAATTATCAGAGAAATGCAAATTAAAACTACAATGAGGTATCACCTCACACCAATCAGAATGGTCATCATTCAAAATTCCACAAATGATAAATGCTGGAGAAAGTGTGGAAAAAAGGGAACCCTCCTACAGTGCTGGTGGGAATGTAGTTTGTTGCAGCTATTATGAAAAGCAGTACGGAGATTCCTTAAAAAACTAAAAACAGACCTAACCTATGACCCAGCAATCCCACTGCTGGGCATACATCTGGAGGGAACTCTAATTCAAAAAGACACATGCACCCCAATAGCAGCACTATTTACTATAACCAACCTAAAATGTCCATCAAAAGATTACTGGATAAACAAGCTGTGGTATATTTACATAATGAAATACTACTCAGCCATATAAAAGAATAAAATAATGTCATTTGCAGCAACATGGATGGACTTGGAGATCATCAGCCTAAGCAAAGGAAGTCAGAATGAGAAAGAAAAATACCATATAATATCACTCATATGTGGAATCTAAATAAAGAATAAAAGACACTGATGGACTCATCTACAAGAGAGAAAGAGACTTGCAGACATAGTAAACAATCTTATGGTTACTGGGGGAAAGGGGATGGGGAGGGACGAATTGAGAGTTTGAGATATGCAAACATTAACTACTATATATAAAAACAGATTAAAAAAACAAATTTCTTCTCTATAGCACAGGGAAATATAGTCAATATCTTGTAGTAATCTATAATGAAAAAGTGTGAAATGAATATATTTGTGTATATGTATGACTGAAACATTATGCTGATCACTAGAAATTGAAAAATTGTAACAGTATAATTTTAGAAAAGTTTATTTGACTAAAAAAAAAAAAGAAAGTCAAGGAGAAGAGAAAATATATATACATATATATGTATGTATATTCAGCTAGATTCCTAGTCTTATCACTTAATGTGTAAGGGGAATGATTTTTTTCCCTCAGCCACCTTCTGGCAGGTTGATGCGTTGGGAGTCTCCCTGGGCCTCTCCATCACCTCTCAGTGTGGAGACTGTCCGCACTTCCTGCTAGAACTTTGGTGTTCTTATGGCTTTAGTTACTGCCTCTATGTTGGGATCCAAATCTGCATCTCTAGTCCCTAAGGCTTTTTTATATTCTTCTAACTGCCTGTCAGAAATTTTCAACTGGATGTTTTATAGGCACCTCTTCATGTAAATCTTTACTCTCTCCTGGGGCTTTTAGCGTGCCCTACAAACTTTTTGCAATCATGTTGATGTATTTCTCTCTTGTCACCTTACTGTCCTACATTGTTCTCTCCCACCCCTTCTAGGCTGGTTTCCTAGCTTCTGAGCAACTCCTTCCTTCACCTTGGCCTGGCTACTCATACATTCAGAGCCTGATCTCTGGGAAATGTTTTTGAACTCCTCTTTGACCTCCTTAAGACTGGGTCAAGTGCTTTAATGTACCCTGTGATACCTTTTTCCAGCATAGCATTTGTCACTTCATATAGTATTATTGTTGTCTGTTTACTAGACATAAGCTTCTTATTCACAACTTCCTAACACCTAGTCTGGGGCCTGGCACTTAGTAGGGATGTAATAAAAATTGGTTGGATAAGTGAGCAGTATTATGAAATGTCCGCAGTCTAATTAGCTGTAATTAGTATTCTATAAAGTTATTTTTAATGTCTTTGATGGTATTGGCATTTAATAGCATAAAGGTTCACCCAGTGTTTGGGCATTTTCCTTTCTTTTTTTGAGTACAGCACGAATGGGTTTTCATAGCTCAGTGTTCAGAAGAAGCCTCCCCTTTGCTTTCTCATGGGAGACTCAGCTGAGTTTAACATGCCTGGGTGGTGCATCTGATTAGGATAACAGAACCGGAGCTGTTACCCAGCTCTCCTGTGTCCTGCTTTATTGCCCTATTCAGCTGCTTATATGGCTCTTATGAGAACTTCATACAGGCTTCAGATTATTTTTACCTACCCTCAGACTCAATGGAGGTTAATTTAACAGTCTCATCCTCTCCCTACAGGATGTTGTTAGCTAATAATATGTTTGAAAAGAATTCTCTAACCTAACAACATCCCCACATCTGTTTAAACTTTGTTATTGAGACATTTGTGGAGCTGGCTCTTATTTATGATTTGCTCTTAGTATTTTGCTAATACCATGGTAAGGAATTGGCCCTTGTGTACGGAAGGAGGTACTTTTCTTTTGGTGGTTTCTGACCAGCTGGCAGTATCTGGCCCATAAAAAGCGGCCCTTACCCCCACTCCACACTTCTCTAGCCATTCCTTTCCTGGTTCTCTTGTTTCCTGAATATGTATTTCCCAGGTGCTCTTTTGGGCCTTGTCTTCTCATCATCTTCATCTTAAAACAATTGCAAAGATTATTGACAAATTTTACTTCTTGGTTATCATCTCAGATTGCAGTTGCTTCTTGCATATCCCATAAACCTGAGAGTGAGGCTTAGATAACTCAGGTACCTTATACGTCAACTGATTAAGCAGGGCTCTTTCCCCTTCCTTCACTGAAGTTCTGAGTTGCTCCTGTATTTGTAGTTTTTGAAGACTGTCACTATCACTGCTGTCATCTGGGCTCTGAACATGGCCAGATCATGCCAGTTCTATTTCCCATAACATATCCTGAATCTCTCTATGATGCACACCCTACCACGGTCAGTTCAGAAATGAATTTTCTCTGACCTGCTCACCACTCTTCCATCTGACCCCATCCTCCAATGCCTTGTGAAGGTGCACATTCACAGGGAGCCTCGGGTGCTTGTCTCTCCTAACTCTGCAATGCTAACCACCTGTTGCAAATTGCATAGTCCTACCAGTTCTGCCCCTCTTTAGCAGGACCTGGTAGTGCCTTTTCATGTGAATTCTCTGATTGTAAAACTTAAGCACCAGATGAAGATCTTTTGTAACTTTCTTTCAAAATTGTTCCAAGTTTAAATAGACCCTTGGCTTTCAGCAATTATCTGCTGTTTAAAAACAGTGCGGTTTTTTTGGCTGGAGACCGTGGGCTCTTAAATACTGGTGCACCTCTAGAAAGATACAAGAATCATTTGGAGTTGTTGTGACCTTGTCGACAGTCTTAAGTGAGTAGGCCATGGGACCAAGGTCAAAGTTCACAATAACTTGCATGTGTGTCAGGTGGGAAGTATATGTATGCATGTGCCAAGAGCATGAGAAAGTATTCTGAACAATACGCATGCGCGGGCATAATAAAAAGACAAGTGCGTACGCCCGAGGACGCGCTTCACCCGCTTGTACTGCAATAAACTGCGGTTTTGCTCCATGTCAGCTCCTCACGCATCATGTCAGCTCCTTGTGTATTTTTCCACTTGGGCAGCTCACCTCCTCGCATCCCTCTCCAGACTCCTGTGGCTGACATACCTAAACCAGTATTTCTCAGATTATTTCTAAGGCTGTAGTTTTGCTCATGCTACTTCCCTGTACCCCAAAACTATTCGTATTCCCGCTGCTTTCAGAATGTTTACGTAAGTTCCAGATAGCCTGTCATTCTGGGTGCATTACATATTGGCTTAGAACTATGTTTCCAACCTCATAACCTGCCATTTTACACCATATTCCTGGTATAACTCCTGTCACAGCCATATAAGTGTATCTGAGGCACTCTGGTCTGGGGTGCCCTGTTCATTCCCTCTCCCAAACCCTTCATCCTCTACATCATAAACTCTTCAGTTCCAGCTCCATCATAAGCATTCTCTGGCATGCCTAGATGAAAATAATACCACACTTATCACCTCTAACACCTAAAACTTTGTACATTGGATGATAGTTTTTTTCTATGCACTGCTCCTACTCACTGGATGTTCTCACAGCAGGAATTTATATCTCTACAGCACCCAGCACATAATAAGCACTTGCTATTCTATTGATGAAGAAATTGTCACTTAATCAATTTCCACCTGTGATCCACCTGTTTGTAAGTTGAGAGTACTGTGGATTCATTGGTTTAGCTCCACACTATGAAAGTCTTCTTTGTGGAAAAACTTGTTCATAAAGGCGAAATTTCCCTTAGCTTACCATTATTCTGTTCCTCTAAACTTCTAACTCATTTTCAAGTTTACAGATAGGGCATGAGAGTCAAAGTGAGCCTGTGGACATATATATTTTTACTTGATAAGTTGTAGAAATTTACCGGTATATTGAGAAGATGATCCGACTAGGACTCAGAATACAGACCTAAATTTGATTTCTACATTTCCACCTAAGCTTAGATAAGTCATTTAAAATCTCTTGGTCTTAGTTTCCTCTATAAGGGAAAAGTTGCATAAGATAGTTTCAGCTGTCAGTTTGGAATGAAAAAACCTATATAAATGCTTTTGAACAGGAGGCTGCAAACTTTTTTCTTTAAGGGACCAGTTAGTATTTTAGGCTTTGTTAGCAATAGAGTGTTGCAGCTCCTCAACTCTGCTATTAGTAGCTTGAAAGTGGCCATAAACAATATGTAAACTAGCACTTCACTATTTTATTTATGAGAACATTACTATATAGTTTCATTTTTATGAAATTATAAAACAAGCAATACTTATCTGTGCTTGAAAAAAGCTCAAAATTATGTCTGCCTTCAGGATGGTGGGTGTGGAGATTGACTGGGTAGGGACATGAGAGAGATTTAAAGGGTGATGGTAATGTTCTCCATCTTGATAGTGGCTTGGATCATATAGGTTGAACTCAAGTAATGGTACACTGGAGGTTTGTGTATTTCACTGAATATAATTTGCTTTCTCAATTTTAGTTAATATGCATGGAGTGTTTAGGGGTAAAGTGTATGGACATCTGCAACATGAAATGCATTAAAAACAAATGGTAAATAGATATAAGATAAATATAGTAGGCTACTGTAGAATCTAGGTGGGTTTATGGATGTTCACTTACATTTCTTCGAACCTTTCTATGTATTTGCAAATATTCCTAATTAAATGTTGCAGAAAAAATAATAAATGAATATATTGATATTTTCCTCGTCTGCCTTCTACCAGTTAAGGATTATTTCCTGCAGATAATGATTGCTTGTCAGTTTTCCTACCAGTGCTTTTCCAACATGTTTATGTACGTCTGTCTGTATATGTCTGTATGTGTGTGTGTATATATGGGTCTATGTGGAATATGTAGGAATCATTTTCTTTTCCAATTTTACATGAGTAATAGGAAGAATGTATGTTCTCGAACTTATTTTTCCCACTTAATGTCTTGATTGTGTTTCTTTGTCTCTCTCTATATATATTATACATGTATATCTCCTTTGAATCATTGCAAAATATTCCACAGTAGAGGGATATATTTCCAAGATTATATATATATGTATTTCTTGGTGATATATATTTAGATATTTCCATTTTTCTCTCACAAATTGCTGCAGAGCAATTTGTAAAAGAAAAAACTATTTCTCTAGGGTAGACACTGAGAAATGGAACCACGAGTTTGTAGTATATTTTTTTTATATTAATAGATTGTCCTCCTGTAAAACTGTACCAGTAGTCCCTCCAGGAGAGATAAAATTACCTGTTTCTTTTGAACTTTCTGAGCATTGATTATCACTTTTTTCTTTTTTTTTTTTTTTTTTTGCTAATTTGATAGGATGCTGGTATCTTGTTGGGTTAATTTGCAGTGTCTGGTGACTACAGCTGAGCATATTTTTATGCTTGCACCATTTCCACTTCTTTACAGTCATGTGCTCATCTTCTTGCTCTCTTTTGTCTTATATTTTCTTTATTTTAGAAATTGTACTTGTTTTAAATTAATATTTTCATTATGGGCTTTTCCTAATCATTTATACCAAAATATTTTGCATAATCTGCCATTCCTCACTATTTCAATTGCCAAATGTGTTGCATATAAAACTCCATTTTATATGGATCCTTTCCTAGACACTGTTTTGTTTTGTTAATTTCTACCTCTGTTCTGTGCCAGTATCACACTGTAGTATGTAAGCTCTATGTAAGTGTTCATAAAATAAAACAAATGTGTGAAGTTTGTGTGAGTACCGTCTCTCCAATTTTGGCTTCTGTGTAGTATTAGCTTTATAAAAATCATTTAGGTAAATTTGCAGAAAAGGAAAATATATGTAGAAAAATAATGTATTCCTTCAAAATTGGGAGAACCAACTAAAGACATTTGGACATTACAGATAGAGCTCTATTTATTTTTTCTAAGAACTCCTGATTTGAAAATGTTAACCAGCTCTTACTTAGATGATACCAGTAGGTCTTACTGGTTCCTTTTCTCGCCGTTGCTTTATATATTTTTCTTGTATCAGATTTTTTAAAAGAAAATTTTAAAAATGAAAAATATACAATTACATTAAATTTCTGGAATTTAGTCTATGAGATTTGTCCTTTTTCTCATGTTAGACAGATAATATTTAAGAAAGTTTTCTCCCCCAACCAAAAAAAAAATATATATATATGCCTCTAGAGGGCAGCATTCCTCATACAACAGACATGAGAAATCAAAAAAGAATTCCACTGTCCAAGTGAAGTTAAAGAAACAAAAGATAAACAAGCTTTTACAAGTTTCTTTCTTGTAAGATGTCTCAGAAACTTTAACATATTATTGTGCCTTATGAATCATCAATAGGCCACTATTATGGTACACAGTGTTTCTTCAAACTTAATCACAGAGACCTTTCTTCAAGGACCATCTCTAGTGACTACTCCTACAGAATACATTTGGAAACAATCTAGTAGACAAATTCTCTAGTTGACAAGTTTCAATTCCTTTTTTTATTCATAGACTTGCTCCTCTGATTTTTAAAACAGGTCTTTAGACATCCCCCTCTATTCACAGATCATGACTGAGAATGGAATAAGAATTTACCTTCATTTATTTTAGGGAAATCAGAAACATGGAGAACTTACTGCTTGGCTTGCTCAAAGGACAACAGTGAAAGAAAGAAAAGAAGACAAAAGAAAAAGCAGGAAAGAAAGAGAGCGAGAGAGGGAAAGTCTGGTGCTATAACTAGTTGAGAGACCCCAGATTTAAAAACCACAGAGCAGTTGAGGTGTGCATAATAAAACATTTCCATATTTACCCAAACTCAGAATATTAAATACTTGAACTCCATTAACTTCTTTCCACAGTCCATGTCAGCTGAAATTAAATTTCCTAATTTAAAGATCTGTTGTAAGCCTGATGAGATCTCTATAGATCTCTATAGATGAGATGTTCTTTAATTTTAACTTGTGAGAGAGCGCTTAAACAAAATACTCCCCTCTTTTGTTGTCATTTGGTCTTTCACTGAAATGATGAAAGCTGTTTTAGAATATAGACATGCCCCCACTCCTCAAGTACTCCTGCAGAATACTCGGAGAATAATGGGGGTTGAGCCATGACTTCAAATGTAATACATGTGTCCAAATGTTTGATTGCTAAATAGCCTTTATCCATAAGAAATGTTTGAAATGTTCTTTTTTCTTTTTAATTTTGCATGACTATGAGGCATGCCACAAAGACAATGCAAGTACAGGCATACCTTGGAAACACTGCAGGCTCAATTCCAGACTACCGCAATGAAACCAATGTCACAACAAAGCAAGTCACAGGAGTTTTGTGGTTTCCTAGTGCATATAAAGGTATAGTTACAATATACTCTAGCCTGTTAAGTGCACAATAGAATTATGTCTAAAAACTATACATACCTTAATCAAAAAATACTTTATTGTTAAAAAATGCTAATCATCCACTGAGCTGACAGTGAGCTGTAATCTTTCTGGTGGTGGAGGGTCTTGCCTCCATATTGGTGGCTGCTGACAGACCAGGGCGGTGGTTGCTGGAAGCTGGGGTGGCGGTGGTAATTTCTAAAAATTAAGCAGTGAAGTTTGCTGCATCAATTGGCTCTTGCTTTTACAAATGATTTCCCTCTAATGTGTAATGCTGTTTGATAGCACTCTTTCCACAGTAAAACTTTTCAAACCTGGACTCAATTCTCTCAAACCCTACTGCCATTTTATCAAGTTTATGTAATATTCTAAATGATTTTGGTCATTTCAGCAATCTTCATAACATCTTCACCAGGAGTAGATTTCATCTCAAGAATCACTTTCTTTGTTCATCCATAAGGAGCAACCCTTCACCCATTCACATTTTATCCTGAGATTGCAGCTAATTCAGTCTCACCTTCTTGCTCCACTTCTGATTCTCATTCTCTTGCTATTTCCACCACATCTGTAGTTCATTCCTCCACTGGAGGTTTAAACTCCTCAAAAAGTCATCCAAGAGGTTTGGAATCAATGTCTTTCAAACTCTTGTTAATTTTGATACTTTGACCTCTTCCCACAAGTCACAAATGTTCTTAATGGCATCTAGAATGGGGAACGCTTTCCAGAAGGTTTTCACTTTACTTGGCACAGATTCATCAGAGGAATCTACCTATGGCAGCTGTAGCCTTGCAAAATATATCTTAAATAATAAGACTTGAGGGTTGTAGTCACTCTTTCCATGGGCTGAAGAACATGTTTTGTTAGCAGGCACATAACATTAATCTCCATCAGAGCTCTTGGGTGATCAGTTGCATTGCCAAAGAGCAAAAATATTTTGAAAGTAATCTTTTTTTTTTCCTGAGGTCTCAACTGTGAGCTTAAAATATTCAATAAGCCATGTTGTCAATAGATGTGCTCTCATCTGGGCTTTGTTGTTCCATTCACAGAGCCCAGGAGAGCAGACAGAACATAATTCTTCAGGGCCTGATGGTTTTCACAATGGTAAATAAGTACTGGTTTCAACTTAAAGTCACCAGCAATGTTAGACCCGAATGAAAGTCCTAGATGGCATCTTCCAATATAAGGCTGTTTCATCAACACTGAAAATCTGTCGTTTAGTGTAGACACCAAAATGAATTCTCTTATTGAGATCTTGAGGCGGACTTGCTGCACTTTCTCCATCAGCCTTTATTGTTTCCCCTTGTACTTCTGTGTTATGGAGATTGTGTCTTTACTTAAACCTCATCAACCAAACTCTGCTAGCTTCAGACTTCTGCAGCTTTCTTACCTCTCTCAGCCGTCAGGGAATTAAAGAGAATTAGGGCATTGCTCTAGATTAGGTTTTGGATTAAGGGAATGCTGTGGCTGATTAGATTTTTTATCTAGAACAATAAAGCTTTCTCCGTATCAGCAATTAGACTGTTTCACTTTCTTATTATTTAAGTATTCACTGGAGTAGCACTGTTAATTTCCTTCAAGAACTTTCCTTTGCTCACTAATTTGGCTCATTTGTACAAGAGGCCTAGTTTTCAGCCTATCTCAGCTTTAGCATGTCTTCCTCACTGCACCTAATTGTCTCTAGTTTTTGATTTAAAGTGAGAGACATGCAACTCTTACTTTCACTTGAACACTGGGACCACTGTAGGGTTATTAATTACCCTGATTACAATATTGTTCTGTATTAAGGAATAGGCAGGCCTGAAGAGAGGGAGAGAGATGGGGGAATGACCAGTTGGTGGAGCAGTGAGAACACACAGCATTTACCAATTGTTTGCCATCTTAAATGGGTGTGGTGTTTGGCACCCTGAAACAATTGCAATAGTAACATCAAAGATTACTGATCACAGCTTACCACAACAAGTATAATAATAATGAAAATTTTTGAAATATTGCAAGAATTACTAAAATGTCACACAGAGACATGAAGTGAGCAAATGTTGGAAAATTGGCACCAACAGACTTACTTAACATAGTTGCCACAAGCCTTTAATTTGTTTAAAAAAATGCAATATCTGTAAAGCACAATAAAGAAAAGTACAAAACTAAAACAAGGTGTCCCTGTAGCTTTAAGCAGCTCATTCCAGGTTTCTTGAGTCATACATAAGCCCTCTTTGTACTGCTCCTGTGACATTAATATTATCAAAAAAAAGAAAAAAATGCTAAAAAGGCTATAATCTTTGATCTCAAGTCATCAAAATATTTTAACCAAGTATATAACCAACTCTCAAAGTTTAATTTCCAATACATTAACTATTGGCTGCATGTGACTAGTGAACACTTGAAATGAGACTACCATTACTGAGGAATTGAATTTTTATTTAATTATAATTAATTTTATCTAAATTTAAAAGCTGAGGCAATGTAAAATATCTATCTACAAAAGAAACATTTATTGTTTTTATCTAGTCAGCATCAACTAACTAATCAACTAAAATGAATTTTCTCTACACATCAATGTAATAATAGAGTAAATCATTTATTGAACTTTTTGCAAAGTACACAAGTTACAGTGATCCCTATGTAAATCATAACTGATAACCAGAGATACTATTTTAATTTTAATTATTGAAATTTTTAATTTTAACATATTTTGAATTAAGTTGTTTTCTTTAACTTTTTGGTCTGGGCAAAAGGGGATAGGGTATAACAAAATTTCTAAATTAAAACATAGGCATTCTACCCAAGCAGAATCAAGTGGAGATGCAGTGAAGATAGCGCTGCCACCGGCACAGTGTTGTGAGACTAGAAGAAAACAATGCACCAACTTTAACATGAATAATAATCACAATTAGCTTTGGTAGAGCAAAATTTAAAAACTATGACTTACATAAAAATATTTTAAACAGCATGTAGACAATATTAGGAGACATTTTTCAGGAAATACATAGTACATTTTCATAAGAAGTTTCCTAAGTCAAAATAGAAGCAACAAAGTTATTCATCTGAGATCAAAATTAAATGTCCAACAAACATTTTTAAAAGATTTTTAAAGGATCTGAGCTTATTACTCTCGTGAGCTATAGAATGGCATGGATTCTTGCAAAAAGAAAGGGAGGGAGGGAGGGAGAGAGAGATGAAAGAAAGAAAGGAAGGATGGAAGGAAGGAAGGAAATAGGGAAGAAACCATATTTAAGTAGAGAGATGGTAAATAAATTATTTCAATTATAGATATTTTATTATAAAATTATGAGGAATACTAAAACAGATATTATAGAAAAAGTAGAAGGCCTTCAATTAAGCCACCAATTTACTGTCCATCATATGGAAGACCTGTCTAACAGTATCAAAAATCAGTAGATTCAAAATATGAGAAATTACTTTTCTTTTAGTTTTAGATAAATCATGTGATACAAGAGACACTACCAAAGTACAAATTTAGACACATTTTGTTTGAAAGAACTTCCAAACTTAAGAAGAAATGTCAAATATGTACCCTTAAAAAAATTAAAATTGTAGCATGGATTATTTTTCACCTTTAAAACGGCCAAAGAATTTCAGCTATATATTAAAATAATAGTCTCCATCTCAATAGACAGCTCCAGCCATGTTAGGTTAAAAACCTACACTTATTGGACTTTTAAAAGAAGAAACTGATATTCCTCTTATTGCTCTGCTCCACTGTATGATATACATAGAGTAGATTTGAGAGGGGATGAGTATAGCTCAATGATAGAGTGTGTGCCTGGCATGTACAAGGTCCTGGGTTCAATCCCCAGTGCCATCATCAAAACAAACATACAAACAAACCTAATTATCTCCCCCTCAAAAAAAAAGAATGAAAAATATTTGTGCTCAGCATTCTAAAGCTATGAAAAGTAGCATGTATTAAGTTGTTAAAACTGATGTGTGTACCTGAAAATAATCAGAATCCTAGCCAGCTTACAAAACTATTGAAAAAATGGAAAACAATACATTTAAGAATCTTGTGTTCCTTGCTCAATGGTTGAGTAGAGGAAGAATTTCACAAAGATTTACTGTATTATTAACGCTGATCAAGAAAGTATTTTTTTCAATATTCAATAATCAAAGACAAAAATGGCAGTGCTCATGTTTTATCACTGGTATCTCAGTACAGGTAGACAAGCATGGCCTGAAGTACCAAAGAAAGAGAAATTGTACCTATGACCTAGTTACACAGGTACAGACATTTATGTTGAGATTGAAAGCTTTCATAATTGTGGGAGCCCATGATTGGGGTAACAAATTGTAACAGATCCCAGTCGCTTATGTCCTTAAAAAAGACGTGCTTAGTAACTGCCTTGAGGTTTTAGCAATGACCAAGGTCCCTGGCTATAAACGTTGGGCGTGCCTGCTGTTAGTCTTCTATCCCCAAAACAGCCTTGGGCTGGAATGATAAAAAGCTGCAGACTCAGAGGTGAGGAGGCTGGGTAGCCAAAGACAGGAAAGATCCCCTGAGGGGGGCAACTTAAGACAGGCACAGCCACCTGAGTCCAAGTTGTTAGGCAGCTGACTCTCAGATGTTCCACCCTGATAAGCTGAAAGGCTCAAGACCCACGAACATGATTCACCAAAAATGGTCTTCTGACTTTGAGCCCAACACCAACAATAAACAAAGCCTTTGTACTCATTGTGATCCCACTCTATCCTTCACTAAATTCCTGCATTCCTCCTTTGACTGTACTCAATAAATGTGGGAGATTTGAGAGGCTCAAGGCTCCCAACTCTCTCTCGCTCTCTTGACTTTTCCACAGAGTCTTGAGTAATTTATTCCGTTTCGGTGGGACGTCTGCTGGCCAGAACCCACAACTGGTGGCGAACCTACAATAATATGATTTGATAATAAAGATTTTACACTTTTCCCTAACATGAATCAATATGCAGAATATTTTATTTACAATGCAGAGTGTTGTAAAAATTGGCTGCAAAAATAATCAGAAATAGTTGAACACTTAGTTGTTTTTATCGAGTTTAAAGTTGTTGTTCAACTTATGCAATATTCTTAGGAAATGATGTTAATAACACTGTTGACACAAGAATTAGTGAATTTGCTTAATTTAAGAAGCACAGATTTGAAACTGTTAAATTTTTGCTTCAAATTCTAAAAAAGCATGAACAAGTTTTATCATAATAAATAAAAATACTCAAAAGAAAAATTTTTGGCACTTAATTCAGATATTGAAAAGTATAAGTTTCTTTGGAACAACTTAGTCATGTGAATCTACATTTTCAACCATAAATTGAAGTCTCAACTGAGATCAAGCATTTTTGATGAAAATTTGGTGATCCAATCAAGATGTAAAACATCTACTAGGTTTCAAGGAATTGGTTTAAAAAAGTAAAGCAGATAAAGAAGTTTATACTGTATAGCACAGGGAAATATACTCAATAACTTATAGTAGCTCATGGTAAAAAAGAATAAGAAAATGAATATATATATATATATTCATGTATGACTGAAGAATTGTGCCATACACCAGAGATTGACATAAGATTGTAAACTGACTATACCTCAATTTAAAAAAAGGATTACAAAAATTATTTAATAAATATAAAGTGAACACATAGTTCCAAAAACTTGAAAAAGTATTAAAACAATGTAAAATATCTCAATCCTGTTATATTGTTTAAATGTTAGAATGATAATATCCTGGATATGTCAGATTAAATGAAATACATTAAAACTATATCTAGCCCTTTTTAACTCTTTTAAATAAGGCTACTAGAAATGTTTAAATAACATATGTGGCCCAAATTATATTTCTATCACACAGTGCTATTCTAGGCAAGAGTAACTAAAGATAAACATAATTAAGTTCTTGCAAGAGGAGCACATGCTTTAGAACATTGCTATCAACTACTAAAAATTTACCCTGGAAGTTCACATTACAATAGCCCATCTCACTATCTGCACAACACACAGTGAAAAAGTCTCAGCACCAGAATGTAAATTTGCCCCAGAAAGATTCCGTATTTGCAGATGGATGGGTAAAACCATACAGAAGGAGGCAAACTTCAGTAGTATAATGGCTTAAAGTGTCTTTCATAAAAAACTAAAACATGAAAGACCCATACTCTAAGAAACTAGTTGCAGAATATAACAGAAATTAATTATAAAAACATAACAAGAGTAATAAAATTAGGTGCTTAAAGTAAAGATACAAACTATACAACAGCAAAAAAAAACTATAATATCTAAATTTTACAACTTTGCTGCAACAGGGATAAGCATCTCATATACTATACTAACGACATCATAAGGGTGGACTCACATGAAAAAATAGAATGGCAAAGCAAAAGTAAAGAAATTTTTAAGTAAATGAATGCAGTTGCAAGTTGTTAGAGAACAGAAACAAGACTTGTGCATTTTCATGCTTCCCTCAGAAGCCCAGGAGTGTACATATCACATAATACTAAAGTTACTTCTTTATAATTTATTAAGTGCAATATTTTAAATGTTTAAAGTTATTCATAATTTTAGTCTTATCAAGAACAGAAAGTTAGAATAGCACTTAAAGTGCCTAAAGAAGTTTTTTAAAAGTATATAAAACAGCATGAGAAATGTATATTCAAAACAACATAGTACATAAGAATAGACATATACACCAATGGAACAGAACTGAAAGTCCAGACATTAAGCCATAAATCTATTTCCAATTGATTTTGATTAGGGTGCCAAGTTCATTCAATGGAGAAAGAAAGGTCTCCTCAACCAATTGTGCTGGAGCAACTGGATTTCCACACATAAAAGAATGAAGTTGACCCCTGCCTCACACCATATACAAAAGCTAACTCAACATGGATCAACAATCTACATATAAAATCTAAAATCACAAAACTGTTATGCAAAAACACAGTGGTAAATATTCATGATCGTGGATTGCCATGATCATGGCAGTAGGCTCTTATATATGACACCAAAGTACAAGCAACAAAAGAAAAAATAGATAAATTGGACTTCATCAAATGTAAAACTTTAAAATAAATAAATAAGTAAAACTTTTGTACATCAAGATATTATCAATAAAGTAAAAAGATAACCTACCTAATGGATGAAAATATTTGTAAGCCATATATCTCATAAAGATATATAAGATATATAACTTTTTATATCTAAAATATATAAAGAATTTCCATAACACAACAACAAAAAGACAAACAAGTTAATTTTAAAATGGGCAAAGGTCTGGAATAGACATTTCTTCAAAG
The DNA here is from genome assembly GCF_048564905.1 of Vicugna pacos. Taxonomy (NCBI): domain Eukaryota; kingdom Metazoa; phylum Chordata; class Mammalia; order Artiodactyla; family Camelidae; genus Vicugna; species Vicugna pacos. The sequence goes on from NW_027328721.1 coordinate 19,118,340, forward strand.
GAGATATATAAATGACCAGGAAGCACATGAAAAAATGCTTAACATCATCAGCCATTAGAGAAATGCAAATGAAAAACACTGAGACACTACTTTGCGCCTACTGGGATAGCCATAATTATTTTAAAATTTTAATACTTTTTTGAAAACAAAATATAAGCACTGGCAAGGATATGAAGAAACTGTAGCTTATTGGTGGTAATAAAAACAATACATACACTGTGGAAAATAGTTTGGTGTTTTCTAAAAAAGATAAAAACAGAATTACCATATGACCCTCAAATTCCATTCCTAGATATATACACAAGATTTGAAAAAGTCTCTAAAAAATATTTATATATCAACATTCATTGCAAGCCTTATTCACAACAGCTAAAAAGTGAAAATAACCCGTGTTCATTAACAAATGAATGGATAAACAAAATATGATATATACATACAATGGACTATTATTCAACTATGAAAAGGAATGAAGTTCTGACACACATTCTACAACATGGATGGACCTAGAAAACATGATGTTAAGTGAAATAAACAAGGCAAAAGGGACAAATATTGTATGAGTCTCCACTTGTGTGAAATATCTAAAATGAACAAATTCATAGAGACAGAAAGTAAATTTGAGGCTACCAGATTCAAAGGGAGGAGAGAACAGAGAGTTAATCTTCAAAATAATTCACTACCACTACAAGCTAGGTTAAACAGATAATATAAAACAGCAAACGGATAAACTGGCACTCTGTACCTCCACCAGTAATTAGAAACAATTTACAGGAAATGGACACAGCAATGTTTCTCCTGCATCAGGATCACCTGAGGGTTTGTTAACCCACACTACCTCCTCTGGGTGTTACCCGAGAAGGCTACACTTCTAACTAGTTCCACAGGAGGCTGGCACTACTAGAGGTAGGGGACCACACTTTGAGAACCACTAGTAAAGATAATTTACAGATAAATACAAGATAAATTAATGAAGAGTATGAATGAAATCTGTGGTGCCAAAACAACTCAGCCTAAGAACATGGGGTTCTAATGCCTCCCTTAGTTTTAAGTTCAAGTGTCTAGGAACTAATGGCTTGGAAATAATGCTTAGTAATTTGTCTTTTCCACCATTCTACAGACTGCAAATTAGAAGTTACAGTTTGTGACAGGGATCTAATTTATACTGTATATTAAGAGCAAATTTGTGTTTTAGATGATAAATAAGGAGAAAAGGCTGAAATCTTTTGTAGATATTGTAAAGACTAATCAAAATTGTACTCTGGATAGATGGCCAACCCACCTTCTTGGAAGTGAACCAAGAAAGTACTTAAAGCAAAGTCAAGATTTTTCTTAAGAAAAAATAAAAGAGACCGCTATACTAAAAATATGGAGAATATAAATATTTCTATACTATAAGCACTGGAAGAAAGCTCTTGGAAAAGTTTTCAAAACTGTTATCAAATACTCAATGAAGCCAAAGAAAATCTTCAACCATGTTTCCATGAAATAACATATTTGGCACAGTGGAACCTGTGCAGAAATCCTCCCACTTTAATTAGTGGAAGATGAATCTGCTGGGGACAGAATATATTACAAAGGGAATTACTGGATATAAACTAACTTCTGTACAGCAGAGTTAAGTGCCCGCATCCTCCAAAGTGGCTGTATATTGGAAAGATTTTTAAAAGATGGTGAGATACAAGTATAAGGGAAAGAGCATGGAAGAATTCCAATCTTCAATAAAGAGAGCTAATCTTCCTTGGTGAAATGGCTAATTCCAGGGCTAGAGCAGAGAATGCACAACATGAGCCTGGGACATCTTCTGGTACTAGAAAGCCAGTCAATCCTCAAAAAGTGATGGGCCAGAAGCCTTCTTGAAAGAGTTCCCTAGGGCCAAACTATAATTATAGCACAAAAATAATGATGGTAATGGATTGAATCCATAGAATAAGAATCTGTAAGTACATTTGATATAAGTAAAATAAAAATCCTCAAGGCTATTCTGATATAGATTTAAAAATTGAACACATACCTAAGAAAGGAAAGTTTTTCTTTTTTTTTTTTTTGATTGAATGCAGATTTATTCAGAGAGATACATTGAAAGGCAAGAGAAAGGCCATGAGGTGTGGGGGTTGGGTGCTCAGATTAAAAGTAGGTACACACTCCATAGATAGTATACGGGCTGTCTCCAAAGAGGGAGAGAGGGGTGGCTGTGAAGGCACTGTGTTGCTGGTTTTTATGGGCTTGGTGGTGAAGGCTTTTCTTTATAGGAGATCCAACCAATAAATGCAGAAGGAATGATGGAAACAGAAAGTCACCATTTGGCAAACACCACAGTAATATCATTTCAGGTAAGAATCATCAATGAAAATAAAAATTAGAGAGTATGATGAAAAATAAGATAATTACCTGGTCACAAAGTGTTTTCCTACAGAACACTTTTTAATTACAAAGGAAAAGCACAACTACAGCAGACAAGCCCGATTGTATCACCTAAACCAAGTGAACAAATTAGCATCACTTGTAATTGTACAAATCAGTAGCACGTGCCTCCTAGTAAGCTTAATAACGTCACTTGCATAGTTCTCTTAACCAAAAATGTTTAACATTCATTGACTCATGGGGAAACCACACAAATCCAAATTGTGGGGTATTCTACAAAATTACTGACCAGTACTCTTCAAAGTATAACAGTCATGAGAGACAAAGAAAGATTTTGGAATTGTTTCAGATTAAAGAAAACTAAGAGGGGACATGACAACTAAAATGCAACTGCATCAGTTCCTAGACAGAGGGAGGACACTACTGAGACAATCGGTGAAAACTGAATACAGACTGGAGACGAGGTAACAGTACAATGTCAGTGTTAAGTTTCCTGATTTTGATAACTACACTGTCACTGTGTAAGCTGTTAACATTTGGGGAACCTCGATGAAGACGACATGGGAAATCTTTGTAATATTTTGGTAGTTTTTTCCTGAGTTTGAACCAAAAAAAGTAAAACCACCCAAAAAAAAGCTAATAGATCAGAATAAAGTCTTTCTTTCGTATCATATCAAGTTATTTCTGTACCTGTGAAGAAACTATTACTGTTGACCCAGACTTTCATTGGGATAATAAAAAAAAAATGACATATGCTAGGGCAGATATTCAAATTAAGTTACTTAAACTACCTTTGCTTCTTGCTAAAGGAATGAGAAGATAAAGAGAAGCCAAGAAAATCAGAAATAATCTTATATAATTTCTGCTATTTTTATAATAGTTTTAAACTGGCTGCAGTATTACCCCCTTAATGACAGTTGAAGATGCTTTGTGAGTCAGTAACTATACACAATTGTAGCACAATGGTATCACAGTGGAGTAGGGGACCAGAAAAGCATGGGACTCCCTCACCAATGGGTTGTCTTGTCCAAAACAAATACTAATGGCACCCTGACTGGCACACACCCCTAGAGGAAGGTGGAGAAGTTGATCGTGGGCAACAGTTAGGAGCGCATTTGTTACCACTGTCCCAGGTCAGTCTGAGAGGCCCAGATCTGCAGTAACTCCTGATCAGGAAGGGCCAAGGGTTTGCCATCAGTCACACACCCCTGCAGACAATCAGTTGTGACTTTAAACTGAGCTCTCCTGGGCTCCTTGAAGTACAAAGAGGAAAATGTAAAGCAGAAGACTTAACTACAGCAGGTAAGACACTTTCAGCACTCATAAGTGTGTAGCATGTACATCAAGATACTCACTGCAGCATTTTTTATACTGTAAAGCACTGGGAACAAGTTAAACATCCAGTAGGTAAGCTATAACATACCTCCACTGTGCCAGGAGAGCTGGGGTAGGTTTAACAACTCTCTTGTTAGTAAACACTAAGTCACAGGCTGCAGCTGTGCTGAATTTCCATCAGAACAAAGAATTTTCATCTCTAAAAGACTCGCCTTTCAGATAAGGTTGTATGAGCACAACTTTAGCGCTCAGTTCCTGGAGGTACAGCTCCTGAGTCACAGGGTATCTACACCTTATTTCAACAGATAATCCAAAAAAGGCTGCATAAATGTACAACTCCCAGCAATGGGGAGAGAGGAGTGAAAAAGCACAGAGTAGGACAGGTCCATCCTGTCACAGGTCATGCCCAATAAGGGTCGAGAGCAGAACTACAGCTTTTGTAACTAAAGAACATGAGGAAAGCTGTGAACCTGCCCCAAGATGGTGTTAAGGAGCAATTACAGAAAATAAAAAACTGTGGGGGCACAAACTTGGGTTAACAAACTTTGATATTGTAATGATTGTCTAACCAAATCACATTCTCACCTTTATGTAAACACATAAGAAATGTATAATCAAAACCCCTGCTTTCTATATTTGTCATTATACTGCTCCTTCAAAGCAAAATGTCCAAAAGCATGAAAGACTGAACTCTCAGTACCACTCACCGCCTTAACTGCGGGACTTCGCTCAGCTGCCTTGAAGCTGCTGTGCTAGCAGGGACCTGCTACGAACTGTCTCCTCGCCGTGAAAAGCAGAGACATAGACATGCTTTGCTCACTTTGCTTAGTTCAAGGTCATAGACTCAGGGCTGCTTCTGCTTATGGAAAGCCATAGCTCATCCCTCGCCCTAACCGGCAGGACGTGCTTGGCTTACCAGGCGCAGGTGGATAGTGTAGGTCACTCCTGCTCACAGAAAACTGACCTAGCCCTCAGCTGGGGACAGCTGGGCTGCTTCACGTGCTTAGATGATTTCTGATCATAGTATGGAGACTCTGTGGTGGCCTGGTGTTTCATTATCAATTATTCAGAAAACTGTAACCTTGCCCATGATTTTTTGAGGCGTAAAATAACCATTTGTATTATCAATATCGTAACCTTCTAAGTATAAATTAAGATTATAATGTTTTTGTTTTTCATGATCTGAAACTGCTGACCCGCATCCCTCCACATACCACATACCCCTTACTCATTCCTATGATGTATTTCTCTTTGATTTTTTTTGAATATTCGCAATAAATATAAGAGCTTTGGAGCAGCTTGGGAGTCAGTCTCTGGCTCTCTCTCACTGTCTTGAACTGATAAAGTCTTGAGAAAATTCATTCTTCCATGGTGGAACTTTTGCTGGACAAAAACCATGACAAACAGAACTCACACAAAAATATAGTGATCAAGAAAAAAATGAAATTTTCATGGCTGTACTCACTCAGTTCAGTCTATTTAGTAAGAAGGCTAACCACACAAAGTCCTTTTATATTATCTTTTGTTTAATTTGTAAATTATTTTTTATTTAAAGACTGAAGCAATGAACAGGTGTTGTTGTCCTTGTTGTTTTGTCAAATGATTAGAAATTTGTTGCAACATAAGTCACCAAATCACGGGGGAGGGTACAGCTCAAGTAGTAGAGTGCAACCCCCAGTACCGCCTCTAAAAATGAAGAAACCTAGTTACCTTTCCCACCAAAATAAAAAATACTTATGTAAACCAATATTAAATAAATAAATTTTTAAAAAATCATCAGCTCATCCATCTTCTCCCTCACCAATCTGAAATGCTGCCTGCGATAAATACCTATGTATATTGGGGTCTCTTTTTCTGTACTTCACTCAATTCATCCTAAAGTAGTGTTGTTGTTTTGACAGGAAAGTAGGATTTATTGGTGGTTGTGTGGAAGGAGGGGACAGCACCAAGGCTCTCATGAGTGCAGGGCCTGCCATTTGTCCAGGGGGCCACAATTTGGGATGTAGTTGACCCCACAGCCATCCGGGATGAGCCACCTTTCTGCCACCATGTTTTCAAATTCATTTGTGTTAAACTTGGTAAATCCCTAATTCTTTGAGGTGTGGATCTTCTTGGGGAACTTCAACTTGGCCCTGTGCACGGCCTCAATCACATGCTTCTTGTTCTGCAGCTTGGTGCGAATGGACGTGATGACTTGGCCAATGTGGATCCTGGCCAACGTGCCCTGGGGCTTTCCAAAGGCACACCGCATACCTGTCTGGAGCCTTCAGAGGAAAGCTGCTCATATTCATCTGACACCATTTGGCCACAGAGTGGAAACTGATCCACTTTTGCCTTCTTCCGCCCCAGGTCAAATATGCGGGTCTTAGTATCAGGGATACCTCGGCAGAAGCATGGCTTTGGGTGTGGATTGTTCTTACAGTACTGGTAACACCAGGCGGGGTGGCGGCCCATGGTGACACCAGGATATTCAGTAGCACGCAGAAGGGAAAGAGCTAAAGTGTTTTATTTACTATCATTTCATGATACTTTTTTTATATCAGAAATAGTCCTTTTGAAGATTGAAAAGCACACCTAGAGGCTTCAGAATGCAAAGCTTCTTAAAGGACTAATCCAGAAAATAAAGTCTGGAATTCTATTATTTCTGTTGAAAAAGAATTTGGCATGACTTCTCTCCCCTTTTTTTCATCAAATGCAACATAGATACAGCAGGGAGGCCATGAAATTGGAACACCTAGATTAGCATCGGGACCCTGCGCTGGTTGCATGATCCTGGGCAATTACTTAAATTTTCTGATCTTCCATTGTTTTCACCTATAAACAAAGTCCAAACATCTGCATATTGTTTCCTTTTTCCCATTTATATTCCCTTGTCTCTTTTTCTAAGTATAGGTAATCACATTTCAAGTGGATACACATTTTAAAGAAATTATCCTGCAAGAAAAAAATGAGAATGTCCTCAATCTACTATTATGAAAATATTTCTAAGATATACTGTGATTTTTTTGTCTACATACTATGCTCTATTTTTCCATATAATGGGAGAAAAATGCCACTATACATTTATATCTGTATGTGTATATGCAGAAAATACTCGGGAAATAATTTTTAAGTTTATGTAAAAATATTTCCTTTTTAACAATTTCAGACATGTCAAAAGGAGAAAAAGATTGACTCTATCTGGATTTTTAAAAAAACAGAAAAACTGAGGCCCCAGAAAAAAAATAACCGTGCTAACCAGAAAATTAATGATTTGAATGAGTTCCACCTATCAAAGGCTGACTCAAATAAGGTGCTTTTTCACATTGTATGATATGAAATATCTCTGTTTGACATTATGGTCAAATCCAGAAAAGTTTTTTGTTTTTCTATAATGTTTCACTTTACTCTGTTCTAATTCTCCAGACTATCTATCTACCTTCAATCTACTCTTTGGTTTGTAAATAAAGTCTTTATTCTTAAAAAGTTAGATCATTTTTAAGTGAATTAAATTGATAAAATTATATATATTGTTTACATACTCTATATTCATATGTAGCACACATTTTAGAAATAATAAATTATAACACAATGGAAAAGAAGGGTGGAAACGAAAGTAGCAAAGGCTTTTAATGCAAACTAGGCATCTTCTATTTTGTTGTACAAGCAATAGGGAGCCACTGAAAGTTTTGACAAGAATGGGAGATAATATGAAGAAAGTAATGTTTTTGAAGAATGAATGTAATCACAAAAACTAGGAGATTATTCATAATAGCCAAAAATTGGAGAAAACCAAAATGACCATCAACTGAAGAATGAATAAACAAAATGTGGTATCACTATACAATGGAATATTATTCAAACCTAAAAGAATGAAGTACTGATACATGGTACAACGTAGCAGAACATTGAACATTATGCTAAGTGAAAAATGCCAAATATAAAAGGCCACATATCATATGATTCCACTTATATAAAATGTCCAAAATAGGAAAATCCATAGAAATAGGAAGTAGATTTGTGGTTGCCAGGGAACTGGGAAGAGGGGAGATGGGAAGGAACTGTTAATAGGATTGGGGTTTCTTCCTGAAGTGATGAGAATGATAAAGCATTCAATAGTAGTGATGGGTGCAAAACTTCATGGATATACTAAACCCTACTAAAATGTATACTCCAAAATGGTAAATTTTCTGGTATGTGAATTAGATCTCAACAACACAAAAAAGGGGTGTGTGTGTGTGTGTGTGTGTGTAAAATACTACAGGCAAGGAAAATAGAAAGCAACCATATTGGTTTAGCAATGAGTGCGTAAAGGTCATCAGGGCTTCTATTGTTAAGCCCATCTAGGGAGCATCACTCAGATAACCAGACTCCACAGAGGACCACTCACAGGGTCCCCATGGGGAATACAGCCTGGGACTCTGAATGAGTAAGTGTAAGCAAAGGGGCAAAAGGACTGTCAATAACAATAAATATATGAATATGAGGAGAAAGGAAATATGACAAAAGTAAATATCTTTTCTCTTTAATTGAAAATGAAACATTCACAAAGAGGAAGTTCAACAGAATTCAATACTTACCATCTTTGGATTGAGAAATAAAGGCAATCTGTAGTCTCTTACCCAGACTTTGTCAAATTTTCAACAATAAGATTACCTGTATAAGGAGGAAAATGTATAAAAATGTGTTTGTCTTTATTAACAAAATATTTTATATCTCAACCATAGAAACCATTCTGAAATACTCAAGCCCTAACCTACTAGAGAGTCAAGCATAGTTAAAGCCAATTTCTGGTGGAATCTATATACTATTGTCTTAATGGGAAAAATAAAGTTCATAATCTGCATCTTCACTGTCCAATATGCCAGCCAAAAGCTAGTGAGCACTTGATATGTAGCTAAGTCTACACTGAGACATGGTGTAAGTATAAAATATACTCCAGATCTCAGAGTTAGTACTAGAAAAATAATCTAAAATATCTCATTTATAAGTTTCCATAGTTTCATATTGATTACATGTTGAAATAATAATATTGTGATATATTAAATAAAATGTATTAAAATTAATGTCACCTGTTTCTCTTTAGCTTGTGTTTATATGGCTACTATATATCTGGCTTGCATTATACTTCTATTGGACAATGTTGTGTTAAGTGGCAGCAAAAAAGCTTTCTGAGAGCTTCATGAGTCCTCCCTTGGTTACCTTTTTTTGTGCTCCAGGAGTAAGACTTTTCCCAGAGTGTTTCCTGCACTGGAAACCGCTGCACACAGCAAGCAACATGAAACAAGCAATAACCCTAAGATGTGACTGGGAGGGAAATCTCTTACAGTTCCTAAGATCCACTCTGTACTATGAATCTGAACAAGAAAAATGGAGATTCTCTTGGGGGGTAAGACTGCCTTAAGTAACAGGAGAACAGCCTCAGACAGCAATGATGTGAAATTTTTTAGGAGCTTGGAACTCCCAGCTGAAAGCCGCTGCTGTTGCTGGGCCTCACACAGACAGCAAACAGAGCAGTGGGCCAGGAAGCCACGCACGCACACGTGTGGGGCAGGAGAGCCAACTCCGAGAGGTGGTGAACAATGCCCAGGCAAAGAAGTCAGGGGTAGCCCACGGTAGTGTCCAGAAAGCTTCACAGAGAATCATTTTACCCCCATACTGAAGGGATAAGCCCAAGACCTAAAAAGAAAATTATTCCTCTAAGAATGAGGGGGTCTGGAGAAAACCCCAAAATTAACAATACTGTCTCCATAACCATTTTTTCTCACTTAAATACCAGAAAATGCTAACTAATCTACAATAACAACAACAACAACCAAATCTATAATTGCCGGGGGTGAAGGAACTGACTCTTTTGAGGCTGATGGAAATGTCTTCATTGTGGTAGTGGTTCCATGAATACAGTTGTCAAAAGTTATCAAATGAAACCCTACATGGGTGCAGTTTACTGTATTTATTATATCTCAATAAAGCTGATTGAAAATAAGTAGGAAATAAATAAAATCAATCACCATTTGCCCTGTGGCAGTCAGAATATAGCTGTCATTCCCTGGGCATGTGAAAATTTGGTCACTGACAGTTTGTATCATCGTAAGCTTTGCTGAATTGTGTGTACTTTGTGTACACATATGTCACATTTATGACCCAACTTTTAATATCCTTTAAAAGATTACACTATGATTCAGCATTAAAACAAAAATTGATGCTTGCAAAAAAGCACAGAAAGGCAGCAGAGGGGACTAAGTTTGATATTCATGAAGCAAATATTTGTGGTTAGATGAATGACCACAATTCTATTTTTTTGTTTGTTTGTTTGTTTGTTTTTTCGGACAAGGCAGTATCCAAGTGCTAATAATGCACTCTATCATACTTTAAGCCAGCATTTTTCTTCCTTAGTGACAAATAAAATAACAATTTGTCTTATAATTGATTATATAGTGGGCAGAATTCTAAGATGGCCCCCAAGATTTTAACACCCTGGTTTACACACCTTCTCAAAGTTATTCAACCAAATAGTAATCTAAATGCTGCTGTGAAGGGATATTATCAATGTAATTAAAATCCCTAATAAGCTGACTTTAAATTACTGAGATTACTGTAGGCTAACCTGACCTAAAAAATCGGTACTTATGAGAACAGTAACCTTTAATAGCAAACAGCCATGCTGTGAACTGTGCATACAGAAGGCCATGTGGGAACCTAAGCGTGGCCTCCAGGAGCCTCTAGGGGAGTGTCTGTGACTCCCAGCCAGCAAGGAAACAGGAATGCCATTCCTACAAATGCAAGGAAATGAATTCTGTGAACTACCAAGTGAGCCTGGGAGAGGACTGTGAGCCTCAGATGAGCTCGCAGCACTGACTGACACTTTGATTTCTGTCTGGTAAGGCTCAGAGGACAGGACCCTACTAACCATGCCCAGACTCCTGATGGACAGTGACTGTGAGGTGAGCTGCTAAAGCAGCAATGGAAAACTAACACAGAAGGCTTCTTAGATTTGAGGAAATATGGTTTATATTATTTCTCTTAAAGGCTGCTGATATGCTCCATCATCAATACAATTTCTCACACTTCATATTATTATGAGTGATGTGATTCAATTTCACAAAGCAGCAGGAGGTAATACTACTCTCAAAATTTTACAGGTAAAAAACTTTAGAACATATAATAATTTGTTTCCTCCAGCAACTGGGCATACGATTTAGCATATTTGCCTCTCTCTGTCTAAACCAATATCATTCCAAAAATAAATAAATATGTAACCATCTTAGTCCTTATCCATTTCAAAAGGAATGAAAATAAAGTTGAATCTGTGGTGAGAAAAGCTAATTTTGAGATCTAGCAAGGCCATATAATTTCAGGCAATCATCTAGTTTCTAAGAACTTCAGGGAACTCAGCTAATAAAAAAAGGACTAGTGGAAATTTAAATCAAGTCTGGAGGCTAATTAATAGCAGAAAAACATACAGACATATATACAGACATAAATGGATAATGACATGCTCTGCCAAAATTATACAGTGTATAATTAAATGCCATTGCAAATGGCCTGAACTTCAATATCTCTTGTGTGCCAGGCACTGGTCTGTAAGTGATATATGAAGTGTACAGACAAGGACTATCATATAGAATAGTGGTTAGGGATTCCAGCCACAGCCCCAGACCACCTGGCCACAGCCCCTGGCCCACCACTGACTGAAGGCGAGGTCTTGGGCATGTCTAGCCCCCCTTTGCCAAACCTTCAGCTGTAAGACAGGGACATGGACAATGTTTATCTCTGAGGGCTGCGGTGAGGATTGAATGAGTTAATACATACAAAGCACACAGAAGAATGCTGGGCGCATATTAAGCATTCAAACGCTGACATCAATATTGTTTTCATAATAATGCAATATTAATATTCACTTCTAAGAAAGGCAAACTGTGCATCTATGGAGGATACTACCGGACTGTCCTCCTGGGATGGTTTTTACTTTTATTGTATGAATTTGCCAGGGCACTGTTCAAATTTGTTACTGTGTTTTTTACCTTAGTGAAATGTTTATGGGTTCAAGTACTGTATCTATTTCTGTGTTAAAAATCTAATTGAAACTTATATGGAAACATTAGACACTGACATTCTAGGGCTTTGTTATACAAAATAGTTTTGAGGACCACCAATTCAGCATCCCCCAGCTGCCTGTTAAAAATGAACAATCCCAGAAGACACAGTACATTTGGCCAATATACTTTGTTTCTTTTCCATGGGAGGGATAGTCTCTCAGGCTTTTCTCTTCTTCTTTTAATACTCAGCACTTCCTTTTCTGTGCCTGTAAGGCTCCTGGATGCTATTCAGCCTTTTTATAGCAGGTGCAACACTATTTTTCAAAATATTTTAAAAATCAAACAACATTATCTAGGCCATAGAAGACTTTGACAAAAGTACTTTTATGGAAATCAGATACTAGGAGGCAATATTCAAATCCAAATAAATGTTGCTTTAAAGCTCATGTTGATGCTTTATAGCCCAAAACAGTGCAAGCCAAGAAGCAGGAGTAGGTAACCAATGCAACATGAAAAGCTGATATCTAAGATTGGGTACTGTTAATTAAGGTTACAAGTTCAAAGCCTTAATCTTTATACACAAGTACTTGAACTTCTGAAGTAAGTGGTTTGCATCACCTCATTAGTACAGTACATTGGTTCTCAAATTCTGGGCCCCCAATCATCAGTATCACTTGTAAACACATAAGAATTATACTCCTGGGTCTCTCCCCAGACCTGCTGAATCAAATACCAGGATTGGGGAGCAGCATCTATGGTCCTACAAGCCCCCAGATGATCCTGATGCTTGCTAAATTGTGGGAACTACTGGAATAGTGGTTCAGGCACAGTACATTTCTGCTGAGTTTTTCATCACTAGTTTGAATACAATTCTGCCTGGTCAAGTATGAAAATGTATGAATATTGGAAATAGGACACTGAAATAAGGAAACCCAAAATGTATGCCTGCAAATAAGTGCATCCATGACAAATTATAAAGAATTATGTGATTTAAAGCTGATATAATTCAAAGTTACTGCACATTTACTTGATTGTCTATAATGTATGTTTGAAGAATTATTTATAAATTTTCTATAACCTTAAACTATTTACAAAACTGTAAGTATGCAAGCTTACAAGGTAGAAATAAAACCCGTTTGCCTGGTTGATGGGGGTGGGGGAAATAAAGATAGGTAATGTGAAAAAACAGTAAGGTGCCTAAGACAGGATCCTTAGGTCTTGACAGAATTCTCTGACTCCCTGTACACCAGCCATAAATTCCTATTTACCACAATTTATTTCATTCAGGCATTTTCTTCTTTTTTTTAATTGAGTTATAGTTAGTCTACAATGTTGTGTCAATTTCCAATGTAGAGCACAATTTTTCAGTTATACATGAACATACATATATTCATTGTCGCATTCTTTTTCACTGTGAGCTATTCAGACACTTTTAATCTTTAATAGACCATCATTCAGCACACTGCTTTTAGTGTCTGCATGTAACTTTTGATAAAATTTTCAAAGGCTTTGAATTATAATTCTGGAAGGAGCAAAGTTCAAATGTATATAACTACAGTTAGAAATACAGTATTTAAAACACAACCAAGAAGAAAGAGAAAATCTTCTATGAGACTTTTTAAAGAACAATATTCAGGGTTAGCTCTTTTTAAGGTAACAAAATAAAATTCAAAACTATTTAAATCTCCTAATGAACAAATAAAATAACAGGGCACAGACGTCAAAACTATGTTCTCATTATATTTATTAAATGTAAAACAACTATAAATAAACTAATTAAGGAATAGTCCCATACAAAGTATGGGGAGGAAGGAAAAATTAATGTTATCCTAATGACAAACACTAACTCAGCAAACAAAAATAGTTTTAAAAAACCACATAAGAAAAACACTCTGCTTGTACCCACTGACTTAACTGTATATCTTAGACACTAACAAGTGCTGCTTCCCAAATTTTCTGCTACCCCTTCCCAGCATGACAAACCACACATTTCCAAATCTAAATAATATATTTCTGAGGCTTGTCTCCTAAATAAGAATCTCTTTCAAAAGATTTAACTCTAATGACAAATCACATTTTACAGATAGAATATAATTATTTATAAACATCACTTTGCTCCCTAAGCCTTTAGATTTGACCTAGACAGGCTTCTTCTACTGCTAAAGATGTATCTGGGACGCCTGTCCTGATGGTGATACCAAGGGCAAGACTGAATTTAATTTTAAAAATGCAAATTACTGCAAGTTGGTTAAATTACAGGTTTAAATTACATAATTATTTTGTATAAGAAAATAAAAGTGGAAACTGCTTCTTCAAGAGTCTGTTAATCTTCTAACATCTGTATAGGATGAAATCTGATGATTTTCCCCTCCTATTTCAGTACTACAATTTTCAATATAAAACTTTTCACTGAAGGGAGAGGGCATAGCTCAGTGATAGAGTGTGTGCTTAGCATGCACATGTTCCTGGGTTCAATCACCAGTACCACCTTAAATAAATGAATAAATGAATAAATAAATAAATTTAATTATCTCCCCCAAATAAATAAATAAATAAAAACACAAATTAAAAGAAAAAAACCTCCTCCACTGAAACTTAAGAGGCAGCAGCACGGTGACTAAAAGCATAGATCACAGTCAGATGGATCTGGATTTGAGTTCTAGTTCTGTGAATTCAAATTCCTAGCTATACATTCTTAGACAATTCTCTGAATCAGTTCTTCTGCCATAAAACAGGCTTGTTAGTATCTATTTCATAGGGACTGCTGTGAGAAATAAGTAATGCATGTAAATATCCTTAGCAGAGGGTCTGATATATTGCAAACATTCAATAAGTGGTAACAATGATAATCAAAACAAATAATGATCAAATTATTAATTTATCAAATAATCAAATCTGCATTTTTATCCTGTAGATTCTCAGCCCTCTCCTAGTTGATTCTTTATAAATAACTAGGGGCAGCTCACAGGTATAAAATCAACCATCAAAAGAAAGAGACCTAGCAGGCACCTTCCTCACCCTTGTTCTCTCCCATGTTTCAACAGCCTTAGTCATTATCCAAACTTGAGAATAAAGACCTGCTCACACTGGGCAGAGGAGATCAGAGGCCATATTTAACAACTGTACTTAATGATAGCTCACCCACAGTGTAAGACTGATACCGTACATTCATTTTTCCAACACACTCAACATAAGAATGGGCACTTAGGTGGAAAAGAAATCAAACAAAAGCATCTTTCAGGAAGTGCCTGTTGGATCAAAAGTCTCATTGCTGAGTCAAGAAGAAGAAGGTCAACTTAATGCATCACATGTGCCAAAAGTATAGGCTGTTTTATACTTCCTAGAAATGAAGGGAAAAGTTCACATGAAATCTCTATCAACTTTTGTGACTGCCTTCTAATTCATTTAATAAATATTTGTTGAACACCTTTGGATTGACACTACACTAAGCACATGGATACAAAAGTGACAAGATAATAATATTTTCCTCTTGCAGAGCCTATTAGAAAATCATTCCCTTTTTTTCTCTCTCATTCATTGGTTGACTTACTATATGCCACTATGTGGCAGCAAATATTAGGCATTTTGGGGAGGAGAGATTTACTAAAAAGATAAATAAGATAGAACCCTTGTAGTCAAAGAATTGACAGGCTAGTAGAAGAGAAAAATACAAATACCTATGTTAACTGCTATGAAAGCCACATAGATACTGTGCATAATCAGTAGGAAAAACAGCTAACTCTACTCACATTAAACAGGACAGGCTTTCTAAAGGAGATGGTATTTAAATAGAGTCTTAAGGGATAAATGTTTCACAGATGAAAGGAAAACAGTACTTCAGACAGAGGAAATAGCCAGGTGCAGACACATACATGAAACCATATACATGCACACACACATACACACACACAAACTGCATTAAATATATACATGTTACATACAAATGGATATACAGTCAGTTTTTAGATGGAAGCAGTCATTTGAATTACAACACAGAAAATGATGCAATTGACTACTTTTCCAATTCTCCCAAAGATGGTACACAGCTAATAATATATTTATAAGGGAAAAGTTATTTCCTTCCAATTCCAGCCTTAGAGCATTAGCACTTAAATCTCTCCCTGAAATAAAGGGAGGTTTGAATGCTAGATTAAATCTGGACTAGAAAAGGTTCTCCCTTAAGCAAAGTATCAATTCAGGTAGGAAAATAAAGGAAAAGAGCAACGGGATCAAATTAGAAGCTCCTTAAATGGACAGGGTTCAATTTTAAACAGTAGGAAAAAAATTAATTCCTTAGTGAGTAATAAAACTTGAAGGAAGAAAGGGAAATCAGACATGATGCAAGGTTTCTCCCAATGATCATTCTATTAACATTGATACTTGCTTTTTCCATTAGCGTGTACTTGACAATACAAATACTTACATATCATGGCACTCACATTTTGTAAGCCCCCTAACTCTTGCTATACTTTCACGTGAATAGTTTGCCATTTAAAAAAATTAAATTCAGGCAGATGGGGTGAATAAATTTTTTTAAATTGTATAAAAATTAGTAAAATCTACCCGGAAACCCTTCCTAGCTTCTGAATAATAGTATAAATACTTTTACCTTTTGAGTAATTGCCTTATCATCTTAAAAAATAAAAATCATGAAATTTGTTAATTTTCCTTTATGTCTATGTTTTAAAATGTGGGCTAGAGGCTTATCCATGTCTAAGCTTTATCTTTAACAATAATCAGTATTTATACAAAATCTAACTGGTAAAGTACCTTATACTACAAAGGAAGTAATCAAATGAGAAACAGAGAATTTAATGATGGAGCAAGGTTTCCCAAACTTGGTATCATTGACCTTTTGGACCAGATCATACTTCATCATGGGGTGCTGTCCTGTACAAGGTTTACACCTGACCCCTACCAACTAGAAACCAGCAGCACCCTCACACACAACTCTCCCCTACTTGCGACCATCAGAAACATCTGCAGATGTTGCCAAATGCCCCTCTGTGGCCACTGCTGCATGCAGGCAGCGTGCTACGCTGCTCAGTGGTTATCTCACTTCACCTAACAACATAGTGTCCATGAAATAGTTGTTATTTCCCCAGCTCAACAAATAAAGAAACTAAGGCCAAGAAAATTAAACAATTTGCCAAGAGTCACATAACCAACAAGTGTGGCAGCCCATACTTAACCCACACAACGGGGCTTCAGTCCCTGCTCTAGTCACTGTTCTGTTGTCACTTATTAATGCCTCAGCCTTTTTCATCTGACACTTGAAATGTAATATTCTGATTTTTATCTGAAAATAAAAAAATAAAATTATCCACACAAGAGGAATTTAAATTAAAAGACTCCCAACCTCAATTCAGGATAAACTAACAAGTATTTTTTAAGCACTGACTGTATGTATGCCCAGTACCAACTTTAGGAACTAGAGTGATTCAAAGAAAAAAAAAACCACATTTATTAAGGATTTGGCTCAAGACCTTTTCCACACATTACCTCTCTGAAGTCTCACAACATCCCTGTGAGGTAGGTATTAATACCGTCGGTGGATGTAACCAGTGTACCAGGTTCTTGTCCCATTGCAGAAAGAATTCTGAGATAAGATGTAGTGGTTAATAAAGGTTAAGTGAGAACTTATTAAGGGATGGATTGTACACTCTCAAGGGGAGAGTTAGCAGGCTCAGATGAGCAGCTGCCCTGTGTTTCTCTGGCAAGTTGATTACATAGGGTGTAAAAGAGAATGGGTGGATTATTCATTCGGGAAGGAATGGTTTGGGGTCAGATTCCCTGATTATCATCCCAAATCCACATTCCCAAAGAGAAAAGGGATTTCTGTCCTTATTTAGACTGGATCAGAAGTGTGGCATCAGTGCATGATGGATACTTCTAATCTGCAAGGGTAATATTAATGAAATGAGGACATAATGAGAAAAAGTTTCATTCAGACACTGGAAATTCCTGCCTTTTCTCACCTTTCTTTATTTGTCTCCAGGCCACTGATCACCCCCAAATGAGCTCAAAGATTCCTGCTTATCTTTCTCTGCCAATGGACCTCTGGTGCTTACATGATATGTGGTTTCCTGAATTTGGCTTGTGCCCCTCCTTTCTGCCCAATTGCTGCCATTTGGTCTGTGTTCCCCTTTCTCTGCTTATATCTAGCTATCTGCCTGCTCTAACATTACCTTGTTTCAAATGGGGAAGCTAAGGCTCAGAATAGAAAGGTAGTCCCTGACCTAAGAAGGCTTACAACTCAATTGAAGAGACACACACACACACAAAAAAGGTTTTTTTAAAGACACAGAATAAGTTAAGTATCTCAGCTAACAACACACAGAGGGTGAGAAACACAAATGAGCAGAAGTATGAAGGAGGGTTAAAAAATGGCCGCACTTAGGCTAACAGATTGCTTATTCTTATGCTCACCCTTAAAACGGTCAACTGACCTGACTGACCGGTTGCTACTCACGGTTCCAGGCCTGTTGTTGAAACCGAAGCTATTGATCCTACTGTTTCTACTTTATTCCAGTCATTGAAAGTCATCATCATGCTGGGTCTCTGAGTACTTCTCCAAGAAGAAGGTCTGGTCACAGGACTGTCACCTTATAAAATACCCTGAATTACCAAGAAGACCACACCTTGAAATAAAGCGATCTACCCACTACCCTCCATAGAACTGATCACCGGAAGCATCATAACACCATTCTGAGTTTTCTGATGAGAAAATGATTGTGTTGATGGTTATCAATGCCTTATTGTTTGAGCTATGGCTCTAGAACCACCCCCACCCACTCCATCCCCAAGGTGGGTACACAGTTTGGAAGGCACTAGCATGCTGTGAATCCCCTTTGCCTGACAAAGCTATAAAGCTGCCTCTTTTCTTCTAAGCTCCAAGATCCAGTCTCTGAATTCTTTGGCTTGTCAGGGACCGGGGGCCAATCTTTTGGCAACAAGTATACAGTTAGATTAGTCAGGGAATACTTCTTAAAAAGGGTTTCTAGTATCCTCTCTTAGGAAAGAAAATGCATGAGCCAATTGTAATAAACTGAGGAGGAGCAACACATCTGAAAACAACAAGAAACAGAAGTTTGGGGACTGAAATGTAAACTTTGTGATAGCCAATGCAAGCAGCAACTCAGGGAAATGATGAGGAGTGATATGTGCCTTAGAATTCAGACGGAACAGTAGCTGGGATGAGACTAGCTCTGTGCTTTTAGGGCGTTCCTGTCACAAACACTCAGGCACAACTACAGGAATGAAATCAAAAGAGCTGAAGGTGAAGACTAATGGTTGTTAGTGGAAGCTTAGACATATGGAGTCAAACACCAAAATTCATAAGATGGGTGATGGGTCATCTACTTTGCTTTATGTATTTTGTCTCCCCCAAGCAGAATGTAAGTTTCCAGAGGGCAGGGGGCTTTATGTCCTGTTCACTTATGTCAATCCCTGTCACAGTAGGTGCTCAGTAAATGTCTGCTGCTGAATAAAGGCAGTTTTCAAAACAGTTCACCTATTCAGAAACTAAGGCCACAAATGTATTCAGCATTCAAAAAACAAACAAACAACAACAACAAAACACCCAGCAAGCACACACACAGAAATAAGAAGACTATTGTACTATTCAACGTTATTGCAACAGCTAACATTTACTGGGCACTAACTCTGAGCAGACACTGTGATATATTATCTCAATCCTCTTAGCTGCCCTGTGACAGAGGTAGGTAGTATTCTTATGATCCCAGGTTTACAGGTTAACACAGAGAATAAATAACCTGCCCAAGGTCACAAAGCAGCACAGCTGGAGAAAGCTGGGTCTGTCAACTCCAAGGCTTGCCTCTCAAATACTATGTCACATGCACAGAACTACAAGTATCCTTCTTAGGCAAGGCTAGGGAAAAGTGGCCAATGAGGAAAGAAAACAGCAAAACAAAGCAAAATAGAAACTCCAATGTAGTCAAAAACCATTGGTCCACCCCTCTCCTATAGCAGCTGCTGTAGAATCTCCCTGCCTGGGTACCCTGACTAACCCATGCCCAGCACAACTTCAGTGGTTTAAACAATCCAGATGCTGAAAAGCAGGAACTAGAATCAAGCATCTAATCAACATTTCAAAGAGCGGTAGATAACAAGTGGTAATGCCCCAGGGCCACAGCCCGAAGAAATGACAGCTGTGAACTCAGACTAAGGCTGACCTCAGACCTTCCCAAGCCCTTCTCTCCGTGTCTGCCTCTTCCCTCCCTACTGTGCCCTGCGTGTCTCTCCCCACCTCCGCACGTCCCCTCTCCCACTAAATGGCCTTCACAAACACTCTGAAAATTTTTGTTTCCTGCTCTAAATTTCTCATCTAGTAAGTTAAATTTGTAATATTTCTCTAATGAAAAGAAGTCTACTTGTAGACAGGTAGAAAAATGTTCTCTGCATGTTGCAGCATCAGTCCAAAGGGCACATTATCAAATTCACACAGTAGTCACTAAAGAGACCACCAATCAAACAAATTAAAACTGACATCCCACATATATATTTATGTAGCCTTCTGGTGTTACACACATGGTAACTACACAGGAGGAAATTAAACCCACTAGACAGACTCTGCTCTTCTCCCTTCAGTCCAGTAACACATCTGCAAAGTTCTGAAAATCTCTACAATGGAAAGAAGTGTAACTCCAGAAGCATGATTGCAATCGTTACCAACAAGCAAAAATATTTAAAATATTGAATTTGCTTAAAAAATTAGAATATTCATTAAATTAACTACTTAGAGATGCACTAATACATAAGCTAATTTAACTTCTGCATTTACACCAAAATCTAAAGCAAATGTGCCTTAAAAGCAGTCCGAGAGTAAGCCAGAAAGAGAAAGAAAAATACCATATGAGATCTCTCATATGTGGAATCTTAAAAAACAAACAAAGTATAAATACAGAACAGAAATAGACTCATAGACATAGAATACAAACTTGTGGTGGTCAAAGGGGTGGGGGGTGGGAAGGGATAGATGGGATTTCAAAATTGTAGAATAGATAAACAAGATTATACTGTGTAGCACAGGGAAATATATACAATATCTTATGGTAACTCACAGAGAAAAAAATGTGACAATGAACGTATATATGTCCATGTATAACTGAAAAAGTGTGCCCTACACTGGAATTTGACACAACATTGTAAAATGATTATAAATCAATAAAAAATGAAAAATGTTTAAAAAAAAAAGCAGTCAGGGAATGAGGACAAGAGTTGGCAAGATAAAAAGTACTAAGAAACATATCTCAATCTTTTCTTTCTGCCTTTGGATTTTTTTCATACACTTGTCTTAAATATAGAACTCTATTAAATAAACAGACTATGAAAGCAAATTCATATTGCTCTCAAAGTAGAAATACTTCCCAAATACAAAAAAAAAAAAGAAGCATTTATTTCTTGAATTTGACAGCTGAACACTGATTTTGCCAAATCTAAGGAAGGAAAGGAAAATTATTTCTGAAAACGGATCCTGTATTTAATAAATATTAAGCATGAAAAGGGAATGTCCACCCCACCTTCACATCATTTTAGGAAAAGGAGAAAATCAAACTTCAGTTACAACAAAACCACCTGAATAAAATTCCATCAATCATAGTTTGAGATGTAATGATACAAATTAAACTTATTAAACTTCTTCCTGTATTTTTTTAAGCTTTTCATTTCGAAGCATTAAACCAAAGGATGTTTAAAAAAATAGATATTTCCAAACGGACAATTTAAACCAAAGTCACTTTCAGAGCTAATCAATGAATTCATCAAAAACATTCTTTCTGATCTAAGCACTACGGAGGTCTTTGGAGATGAATTCAAACTCTAATTATGTTCAAATTAGTCTTTCTTTTCTGTAAATAATAAGCACAGTAGTTCTGTCATTTCTCTACTTTTTAAGATTTTTAAATAATATGTTAATGAATCACACACTAGTACAGATGCTTTTGAAAACACTGTAGAATTATTTCAGTTTTATTTGTCAAACTCCAGGGCTGAGTTTAAGTGTTGGGCAACATAAAGCCTGACTTTAGCCTTCTGTCTGCTTCGCACTGTAAAAGACCTTTAACTCACGTTAATAGTGCGGGGCCACACTGTCCTATGTGGCGCTGGGAGAGTTCTGCATGTGCTTTATATTATCTCATTTAGTCCTAACAGCCCTGGGAAGGACATGGTTTTCCATCCACATGTGATGAGGCCCATAGCAAAAAAGGGTAAGTAACTCATTCCAGGCCACATAGCTAAGAATGACACTGCCTTACTAATGAATCTTCTGCCTCCACAGTGTGAATATATTTTATAAGGTAAATGAGAAGTGAACTAGCAACACGGTGCTGGCTCCAGATACGCATAGTGCTTCCAAACATGAGATTGTTGCAAATTACCCACTACTACTAGTGAGGCAAGTCCTTCTCAGACATAGAGGATGTCATGCAAAGGTCTATTATTAGACCCTTAACCAACCTAAAAAGCATGACATTTTAAAAGCCTCATAAGATACATACATTCTTCCAAAAACAAACCAGCAATGTGTCTTGCTACTTCATATTTGGCCCAAAATATTGATGCATTCAATGTATTATCCTAGGGTGATCATCTCAGAGGAAAGGCTAAGTGACAGAAAAATATTCTGCACCATTAATACTCCCTAAGTTCATAGCCATCATGCAGAAAGAAGCATCCAGCATGACTCAGGCTCCCACAGACACAATCTCAGCACGTGCTGCCTCCTGCCTGAAGCCACCCAGGTCTCCATTAGCCAACCTTCAGCTGGAAAAAGAGGGGGCAGAGGCCACACAGCAAAGCAACAGACACTTCATGCTATCTGACTGATCTGCCAGCTGTCCCTAAGGTGATGGGGGAAAAGCAAAATATAAGATACTCAAGCAGTAAGGACTCTTGTGCATTTGTATTATTTTTCAAAAGTCTGCATTGCAGGATAGCACAACACAAACATAGGATCTTGTATTTATTTGTATCAACTTACAATTTTAGAGAAATCAATTGTTACTCAAAACTTTTTAAGGGAATATTTTAGAAAAACTGTCATACATTGGTCTGTCTCTCAGTATCCAGATCAAGGACAGATGTTCCCTCAAATAATTCATAAATTCTGAAGGTAGAATAGGAGGAAATTTTAAATATACTTGTGGGTAAAAGTATAATTATTAGAAAATATATATCCCATAGTGTTCAGGAAATGTCATGTTGATTAAGGAAATACACTCTAAACACATATGAAAGGGAGCATGAGAATGTGCCCAGGAGGGGTCAGGAGAAAGCAAGGAAAACCTACAACTACATGAAGGAATAAGACAGGCTGGTTTTCTGCTTAGTGGGAAAAAGTCTCAAAGGAGAAAGGTTGAACAGCAAGAGTTCATTATTTGAAAACAACTTTACTCATCTGTTTGTAATGAAAATTCAACTACACTAAAAAGGAAAAATAAACCAATGCTCCACTCTTTTCCCTGGTCCACTGAATGTGTCAACAATACGGAACATTTCTATTTGGGATATTTGCAGATATGAGAGGAACACCTTGTGTCTTTTAAATTGCCACCCATCCTTAAGCCTGAGAATGACAAATTACGTAAAAAGACAAAAAAATTAATAAATAAATAAAAGAAAGTATTCAAAGACAGCAAGGAAAGAATCATCTCCTAATGAATGGGAAAGTAACTTTACAGTGACCTTCTTTCTAAAAGGTATACTAAAAATGTCGGTTTATATAAAACTGTCAGGCACCTTTCTTAAAGGAAGAGGAATTGAAGTATCTATTACATGTGTAGAAATACTATGTAAAGTAAAAGCAGGCTTGACACGAACTAAAAAGTGTCACTATTGGAAGAGTAATCCTTTCCCCTAAGGGAAACTGGGGAACCCAAAGATAAATAAGATTTATGAAACCAGGCAAAAATATACCATCATCCAACGTAGCTATTTGTTGACATATGAAACAAGTGCTGTGGTGCTAGCTATGATGTAAAATTGACCAAAGTGAATTATTCTTTCTAAACAACACTTGTGAGATAGAGTCACTTAGGAAATAATTGGCCACGTGCTGCCGTCACCCCAGGCTGCGGAAGCGCTCTAACGCGCACGCGCACGCACACACGCTGTGCGGGGCGCCTAGGAAACAACAGCCGCCAGTAGCAGGACCAGACGGCAGAGCGGGACTCTGCACACTGCGCTGAGCGCTGCAGGAGGTCAAGGCTCTAAGACGCTTAAGTATCAAACCTCAGTGTTCTTACAGTTAGATCGAATACTTCCATCTGGTTCAAACAGACCATAAGCACTTCTAATTTCACATCTAAAGTAAGTGCTTTACAACTTATTTTCAGAATCTTTCATAATTATACCCAGAAGTTTCTTCAGATCCTCCAAAGACACTTCTGGCCATGATGCACAGCCATTATATCACTATGTAGTACCTTATATATTATGGTATCTTTGAACAAGAAATGCAAGTGTCCCTACTTTTTGGCTGCATCCCTTCATAGATGTCATTGCCCCTGTTCCTCAGTCCATTGTTTTCATTACTATGGAGGCAAAAGTAACTTGAACAGTAGACTCTGCAGAATCATTTTAAGAAAGCCCCCAAGGAACACATCTCACTTAGAAAACAGAGGCCACCTGAAATATCCAATCTCAGCTTTGCAGTAGAGGGATTCTCAGACTGCATGCAGGTGGACTTGGCAGTTGTCTACATCAGGGGTCCTTAAACTATAAGCCAAACCCATCCTGCCTCCAGTTTTTATGCATAAGGTTTTATTAGAACACAGTCACCTTCATTCACCTACAGAATGTCTGTGGCTGTATTTGCACTACAAGAGCAGAACTGAATCATCGTGACAGGACCATGTGGTCCACAAAATTTAAATATTTACTAACTGGTCCATCACCAAAAAAAAAGAAACAAACAAACAAAAAAAGTTTGCCAATCCCTCCCCTACACAACGAGATGTCAGAGGCAGCACAAGAATTCTCCAAGTACCATCTCCAGTGTACACGCACTGGGCTGCTGCTAGCCTAGGCGTGGGCTGCTAGCTCATCTGGTGTCAAGCACACAAACACAAATGCACACTCCTAAGTATTTTTAATCATCTCATATCAATCCCAAAGTTGCCAGGGCAAAGCACATGACGTTACCATTTCCAACTACCAGAGTCCCACCCTTCCCACTGCCTTTACTAGTAAATTATGTTAACCCAAAAAGACTGCCCTTTAAAGTTCATCAAACCATGATTTCACTTGCATAAAAATGTTGTGGAAGATAGAGGATGAGGAGGGAAGGTGCCCATATGGCATCTGTTCCAGAACCACCTTACATCTAGCTCCCCATCTAAATAGATCTTACCTGGAAGTTCTGCCATTGGAACAGTCACTCCTAAGAAAAGGCCAAAGAAGCTACAAAGGAGGTGGTGAATTCAAACTAAGAAACACAAGACTACAAAGGAGGTGGTGAATTCAAACTAAGGAACACAAGATAGTGTGGCTATAGAGATTCCCTACCTCACAATCCTCAATCCTTGTTGGCATCAACAGTAAATTCCATGCTTCACAATGAAAATTTTTAAATTGTTTTAAATTTTTAAAAAATCAGTCTTCCAGCATCTTATGCTTCAAAAATGTAAGGAGTTTTTAAGTGTCAAGTTGGTTTTATTTGTTAGTTTTTTAATAAAAAGATTTTTTAAAGGCATTTTCAGCAATGCTATGCCAGCAAAGGGCTGTCCCGTCCACTGTATGGGACACAAATACACACACCACCTGCCAGCAGGAGAAGCAGCCTTCTTTGCCAGCTATTTTAGCCCCACTTCATCATGTTGGGGACAAAACTCAGTATGATAATGAAAGGCAAATTTTAAAAACATGAATTTGGTGAAACAGATCTGTCCTTTATGTATAAGTTCCTTAACAGTGAAACCCTACATATTCTTTTGAACTTAACCTCAAGAGACATACATACCCTACAAAAAGCTTGCCAGGAGTTTCAAAAAAATCATGTGTCCTGAGACTGGCTGTTCCCCCTTTTCCACTTCAAGTTTTACTCACTTTAGAAATATCTATTTTAGGGAGAGTCTCATCCATCTCTGTTCTTACTGTACCTTTGCTAACTTTAACAGATTCTCCTCTCCCAAGTAAAAATACCCATTTGTCAGCTCTTTGCTCTCCATCAGCACTCTTGAGAAACTTTAATACTTTGATAATGACTTCCAATTCTACATTTTCAGCATATTGCTCATTATTTTACTGTCTTGAGATTTCATCAGTATCCAACTTCAACTCGAAAATTTATTGTCCAAAACAAAGTCCACTGCCCCATTTCTGAATTACTTTGTATCAGAAACCACTAGCACCATGCTAATATATTGGAAACACCTTTTTCACTCCTCCATCTGTATTGCTCTTCAGTGACCATGGTATAAAAATGTTGGCTCCCTAGAAAAACAAAATCCTAATCCAAGTATAATGCCTTGGTTTAAAATACAATTTCTCTATGGTTTAAAGCTACCCTTTCAGGAACATTGTTCTCAACTGATTCTTTGAGCTGTAAACACATACCCACACAAGCACAAACTGACCCTAAGCTACTCAGCAACTTCCCTGTGATTTCCCATCAACCATCTTCCTAATTACCTCTGCTCCCCACATCCTCCAGTTCCAAAAGTCTTCAACACTATCTCCAGCTGCTCTTTTCTTCCACTGGCTCAGACACTCCAATATGTTCTGTGTAGTCCAATATCAACATTTCCCCAATGAAAAATGTACAAACACACTTACATCTATAATATACCAAAAACTTTCTGGCATATAGTGGTCATAGATTAAAAACTGGTTCATTTCCCTTTCCCTACAGTTTTGTGCAATCTGTGTATCATTGTCTCTGCCATTCATAAGTAAAAGCATCTCAAAAGCGGGGCCCCCAATTAATTTGTTGTTTCTTTGCTCCTAAATAAATACACAATAAAGCACTGACATGAGTTTTAACCAATCTATAGTAAAAGCAATAAAAGTCTTAAATTTACTAAGAAACTCTGATGGAGTATAATTTACACTGAAACTATTTTGTTGGTTTGTCCTCCCTTCCTACCCCCGAAAAGCAGCCTATGCAGGACTAGATGTCTCTTCCTATCTTTGTGAAACATGGGATACATGACTTTCTCATGGTCACAAAATAACAGGTCCAGCAACAGTTGTCTTTGATCTCACATCTAACATTACATCCATTACACAATAATTTAATGTCAGCATCTATTTAAAATAGACAGAATTTAAGGTTCATAACAAAGGCATAACAAGAACAAGGCATATAAAGAAGAATAAAACAGCTGGAGAAGTTCCAGGGGAGGGCAAAGTGATTGCAAAACAGACAAAAACAGTCAGGAACAATGATGGTAAAGAGGAATACTGAAAATCTACAAAACCAGGAAAAGATGAACTCCAGCTCATTTTAGCATTTCTCAAAACACACGCTCAGGACTTGTCCTGGAACTTTAAAGAGACAGGTTTTGGATAAATAAATGAATTACTAATAAAAACGAGGGCTAAAAAACTTGTAGAATTTGTCACTTTAGAAGAAAAAAGTACAGGCTAAAAAGTGTTTGAGGAAGTTTTAAATAAGTTTGATCAAGGTCCTGAATGGAAAAGTTGACACAGATGACTCAGGCTTACATTCACTCCACAGAGCCTCTCTCAGCAGTGGCTTCAGAACGAAGCCCACACAGCTCTCCGGGGGCCTGCGATCCTCAGTTTGGTACTGTCTGCTTTGTTATGTAAAATTCCACCTATGCCTAACACTTAAAGTCTACGTAAACATACAAAATATTCATTATCTTCCTCCTCTTTAATTTTGCACTCTGAGAGGATACTTAATATACAAATCAAAGATTCTATAGGCTTCTCCTTTAAAGTAACAAAAAGGGATAAAAAAATCATCCTCATTTAATAGAGAAGACAACTGAAATAAGTCACAAGTCATTCCACCAATTAAAAAATGCTGTCGATTAGGACATATACAACTCAGGGAAAAAACAAATTTTGGCTAAGGAAAAATGAAATACGTTTTTAATAAACTGGTTAAAGTACAAAATGCTCTCCCCCAAATCAGTTATGATTCCTAAGAACCCCAAGTTTCCTGAGTAACTGATCTCGGTTACCACGTCCTGCTGATACGCAGGAACTGCACCCAGGAAATGAGAAGGTAAAAAGCTCCTGTACTGAAATGAAAACTCTCAAGGAATACTGCAGAATAGAAAATAAATTTTACATTCAGGGCCTCACAGAGTCAGAGGCTTCCATTTGGGAACCCAAATAGGAGTTGCCCAGAAACAAAACCTACAGCGCTGTTTCCCACCCGATGTACCAGGAAAAGCTACATACACAGAGATGTCCTCTGTGCGCACATATGCTCTGGCTTCCTCAGTTTCCTTTTACCAATTAATGGCCAGAAACATGCAAGGGTCCACTCTGCAGAAAGACAGAACTCCTCAAAAAGAAACCTGCAGGCTTGCGTATCACACGCACAGAGAACTAAAAGGTTACAAGACACAGGACTGCCTGATGCCTTCTGCCCGCAGTGAGGACTCAGACACCCCGCTCATCTGTATGCTCCCAACACTCCAGGAAAACATCGGCAAAACACCGCAGGACGCACGGGCACCCTCCCCCTTCCCCCAACTCCCCTTCCCAGAGCCACTCACACTTTACAGAAGAGCCAGAGCGCTGAAAGTGGGCTGGTTCCCTTCCTCCTCGGGATGGAGGCGGCAGCTGCGGCAGGGCCTGCGCCTTACTGAGGAATAAGCGGGGCTGGTGCCGCTAAGCTGGGCAGCCACTCAGGTCTTTTCAACACCGACAGAGCAAAGGAGGCAGCGGCCCCAATTCCCTCCTCTTCTCTTTCTGGGCCTCTTCAGGCTGGGTCTTCTGCCGGTCCTGGTCCACTTGTCCCTGGACAGTCAGGTTTGGGATGCTCTGTACTTTGATTTTAATAAAGTTCCCTCTGGGCGAAGGCTGCAGTCGGCCCTCCAGGTCCCCCAAAACCCGCCGCCCTCGGGGCTGGGGTGGGGGGTGGGGCCCTAAGACCTCCTCCCGGAGTCCTGCCGAGGAGCCAGGGTCCAGTGACTGGTTAAGGGATAAAACCCCCAAGGGGGCAGAGGGGAGGGGGAGAGAAGGAAAGAATGGCGGCACCGGTCCTGCTGATCCCGTTGCCCAGGCCACTACTTCATATTGGTGTCCCCGCCCACACCCCTGGCTGGGGGGTGGTGGCCGAACTTGGGGTCCCAGCTCATATACTCAGTGTCGAGATGCTATAGACGCAGGAGGGTGGCGGAGATGGCACCGAGGTGGGGGATCCAGCCAGCTCCGCTCGGCGCCGACCCGGCTTCTGGCTCCCATAGGTGTCGCTGAGGCTGGGACCCCCTCCCTCCACCTTGGGGGTCCCTTGCCCCACGCCCCAGGATGAGACAGAGGCTCTGGCCCCTTCTCAGCGCCCTCTCACTGCGGAGCCGCTGACGAGCCCCGCCCGAGGTAGGTAGCCGCCTCCCGGCCCCCGGCCGCCGGCTCGGGCTCCGACGTGTGCAGCTGTCGCTGCCGGCGGGGAGGGGATGGGGAGACGGGATACCGTGGCTCCCGCTGGCCCCAGGTAGGGCACGGGTCTCGGCTGGGCCAGTGCACAGGGGCTGGGTCCCTCGGGTGCTCCCTTGCTCTCATGCTGCGGTGGTGGCAGCAGCTCCAGAATCTCAACTCGCAGTCTTGCTCACTCAGTGCCTGGGTCTGGCCTCATTCCAGAAAGAAGGGCGGAAGGAAAGCGGTGCAGACTGATGACACTTATAAGGACACTAATCCCATTCAGGAGGGCTCCACCTTCACGACCTCATCTAATCCTAATCACCTTCCGAAGGCCTCACCTCTTAGTACCTCTGAGCATCTCATAAGGAGGAAAAGGAAGGGGGTGGAGGGGCAGAATCGAATTTCAACGTGTGAACATTTAATCCATAATGCTCTTAAAGATGTTTTTCTTAAGAAGCCCATCTACCCTAGAGATGAAATGCCAGTGTCATAAACCACAGAAATTTCTACCATAGTTTTTGTTTTAAATAGCAATTTAAAACAAATTTGGTATGCAATTATTGGTAACATGTAGAATTTTCCTTTTGGCTTCTTAAAGTTTAAAACTTCTAGCTATGTAATTCCAGGATCATTTTTAATAAATGAATTTGTGATCTCTAGATGACTGGGTTTTAATTTGTTACATTATCATCGCAAAACACATCATATTAGTGACATTTTAAGCTCTTTTTTTAGACCCATGTGTAAGAATGATTAATTTCCCTTTTAAAACCACAAATTATTTTTTATTTAGTTTAAAACAATCTGAAACTTACAGAAAACTGCAACTAGAGTGTAAAGAACTTTTTTTTAATCTTGAACTCCCATTTGGGATTAAGTTACCAACCTGACTATAGTTCCCTGAGGCAGCTCCAACCCTAGCTCCCTTTCTCAGAGGTGGAAGGTGTGGAGACTTGGACTATACCTGGCCCGATCTGCACAATAACTCCTCCCCCACCCCACAACCCCCATCATCTGCATTTCTGTTGTTCTGGGTGGGGGCAGTTAAGGTCTTGGCCCCAAATTCTGGGCCAAAGGCAGAACTCATGCAAACTGTCCCCTGCCCCAGGAAGTGTAGTTTCTCAAGGCGGTGGGAGGAAAAAGGCACACCCGCAGCAGAGCAGGGGCAGCAGAGGGGAGTGACCCCAAATTTAAAGCCCTGAGGAGCGGGTCTGAGGACAGTCTCAGCCCTGCTGTCCCAAACATGAAACGAGCACCCAGGACTCACCTACCTTTGCCTCTGCATTTCGTGCTTTCCCAGAAGGTCTAAGGGGTGGACTTCAGCCCCCAGGCTGTCACATGACCCACTATGGTCACGTGATTCACGGACACCGGGGACAGTGGTTAGTGTCTTTTCACCTCTCTGAGCACAGGTTGGAGTGGCTGTTGTTTCCCAGGATGACCTGTTGGGTAGGAGCAGTCACCACTGCCCTGGTGGAGGCTCCGTGGCCTTCTCTGTGCTCCTGGGAGCAGCGCAGTGACAACAAGGTCACCAGAGCCTAAGCAGGAGTGACAGGTGTGGTGGGCCCACCCATGGCTTCCTGGGAAGTGCAGGTTAGCTCCCTTAAACCTTGTATTTCCTCACTACTCATCTCCTCTCTCTAACCTTCTCCTCTAATGTACTTTCAGCTTTCTGCTTTACAAGGGGAAGCCTGGGGAAAAAAAATAACTTATTGGATGGTTTCCAATTTGCACTTTCCATGTGTAAAGCCCAGTGTGGGCTTTGTGAGAGAAAAGCAAACCTGTGAGAAAGAACTCTGTTGTTATGATAAGGGACTGTGATCCACCATCTAGTGGACAAAAAATTGAAAATACACAAGCAGGTTTTCCTTTTCCCTTGTCTAGAAAAACAAGTGTCCCAGAAGCGCACAGCCTAGACCTAGGCTCCAGCCTTTGGCAGTGAGTAACCAAAAGCTATGACTGGAGCCCAGACTAGGTCCTTACCTCCTGGATGCGCTTCCTGGCCCTTCTGCTGCAGCTCGCTAAGGGTTCATAATACTCCCGGTCGTGGGTTTCCGTGAAGAATTCTTGGGAGAGGATCTTCCAGCCACAGGTGTCCAGGTCGTGGCCCAAGTAGACCTGAATTCGGTGATGGTAGGTAGTTAGATAGAAATGAGCATTGGGCAGGGGGAGAGGAAGGGGGAAGGAACAATCCAGGAAATAACAGTATGTATGCATTCAGGATTAGGGTTTCCAGAAATTTTTACTTTCTCTAAATGAGGGCCAGCAAAAGAAGCCAGTTAAAATCAAAATGCTGCGGCTGCATATAAGACAAGGACCCGGCATAACTTCAATCAATGCTCATTGTAATGTAATTAACATTACAGTCTGAGCCCCCTCCCATTGGTTTCTCTATGTGCTTCATGGGTAAAAACCTGCCCAAAAGGGGATGGGCATGCCAGAGCACAAGGAACCTGAGCTGTCAACCAGAGCATAAGGAACTTGAGTTGTCAATCAGCTTGTTCACTCAAAGAACCTGAGCCATTAATCAATCAATCAATCAATCAATCACACACACACACACACACACACACACACAATGCCCCTAGGCCAGGATACAAGACAGAAAATCAAAGGAGCAGCGCCATTTTTCCCCTCTTGGATTGGCCAGCTCCCAATTCTTGGGAATGTACTATTTTTTACTACCTTTTTATTTTACTAATAAAAATCTGACTTATATCACACTTTCTTTCTCTCGTTAAAAATTCTTTCTTTGAGGGGTGACTAAGAAACTAGGTAATTCTTATTTCCCTTTTCCCAGTAACAGTAACAGTGGCGATCTCCTGCTCAGTCACCTCCGGGACGCCCCCAAAGAGCACTGTCCACATGCCCAAGATCTCCTCGAGGAATACCAGCAAGCACGGCTCCAGCTGCGAGTTCACGGGGCTTGGCTGCTGGTGCACTGAGCGCAGATCCTGGAAGAAGTGCCCAGCCCAGCTTCACGCCTTGGCGGGGACTCCAGCTCCACGGCGGGCGTCCACTGCTTCGTGACCGAGAGTCCCAGGTATGCCGTATCCGCCTCATCCTCCCTCACCATTTCTAGCACCTCAATCTAGGTGACCATCCTGCAGGCGCTCACTACCCGCACTGAGGACACCTGGGCTTCCATAGGCGCCAAGAGGGCTTCCACAGCGGCACATCACTACCTGCAGATGTGCTCAGGATTGGGCTGGACTTGGCCCACACCAGGATCCAGTGAGGACTTCCCACCTCTTTTCCAGACAAACTTCAGGGCAGCAGGTCCCCTCAAAGGCTGCACATGCTCCATGGAGAGCTACCCTCCGTCCAGGACGGGAGGCTCTGGGCCCAGGGCTTCTGCCCTGAGTCACTGAGGCAGTGGCCTCAGGCCAACCCCTGCCTGCTGGGCTATACAGCCTGCAGGTCCTGTTGGACATGGGTGTGCCAGGCTTGGCGCCCCATCCCGCACCCACCTGACCGCTGGTGCCGCTCCTCTGCCTCTGGGCCATCCGGTTGTAGCAGGTTATGGCAAAACTGCCCTCAATCTCATTCCAGGAGATGATGAAGATGAACTTGTGCTTCTTCCGCTTGTAGAACACATGCAGCCGCCAGGCCACTCAGTCCAACTGGAGTCTCTCCTTGAGCGCCAAAAACATGGTGGCTCCAGAGCCAGGCCCCGGGGAAGGGGTCACCAGCCCTGCCCGCCAACGGACTCAGCCGCTGTCTATGCCGTGCAAACAGCACCCCCGCCCCCCACCGCTCACCCTCGCCAGGCGCCTTCAGCCATCCTAAAACGCTGGGGGTCTCTGCCTGCTTGCTCGCCCGCCTCTCTGCCCTCCGACCGCCCCCAACCCTTTGTGGCACAGCTCGCGGGAAAGAGAACACGCCCCCAGGAGCTCGTAGTTCACACGGTCACGTGCGAGGGTATCTGTTTACAAGCCCCGAGCTGCCGCAGCGCCTGGCGCCCGCGCTAGCCACCCCCTGGGGCGAGGCCACGGTGCTGCATCTGCGGGGCTCTGGAGGTGAGGCGCGGTTCCGTGGGACCAGGCAGGTGGTCGGGAACCGTGTGTGTGTCTCCAACGCTGGTACCAAGGCCGATCTCCCCGCCCCACCTCCTCCTCTTCCCGGCAGCCAGGAGCTGGCTTGAAGGAGGGTCATGTCTCCTAAACTTTGTGCCTCAGTATTGTCACAATGTCGCCAGTCGGCTGCTGACTTAGGCTCCACTGGGACGTAAACACAGACACTTGGCGCACTCCAGTGACGCGTAGCGGCGGCAGCGCGCGCAGCCGCCCGCGCCCGTTGGCCCCGCCCCCAGCACCCCCCGCCCCGCCCTCTGGCTGCTGCGAGCCCCTCCCTTCTTCCTTCCGCAGAGCCGCCTGCGGGCTGGAGCCGCCGATTGGCCGGCGGTGAGAGTGGCAGGTGCGCCCCGCGGTAGAGGCGGCCTCCGAATCCAGGAAAAGAGGAACAAAGGCGGAGGGACTGGGAAGTTTTGAACTCCATTTATTCAAAGGGACCCTCAAGTGTAAGTTTTCCTCCATTCACCGGGAGGGATAACTTCTAAGTTCAGAAAGTACTCCGTATCATATGAACTATGTGCTTTATTTTATTGAGACCCCCTAGGCTGTTGAATACTCTCCTAACATCTTTGTGATACAGTTTTTAAGATATGAAAGGAAGGTGTCTGAAGACAACTGAGTAGAACTCCGAAACAAAATAAAATTAAGTGAAAGTTAAAAAAAAAGAAACAGAGGAAGGAAGAAAGAAAATACAGAGAGACACCGCAAGCCCTACTCACCTCACAGCACCTCTGTGGTTTCCCGCTACCTCTCCTTTTTCTCCATCCTACAGTGGCATTTTACGATTATTTTCTTGGATTTTTACTTTATTTTTGCCATTGCTTCCTCTAAAAAAATAAAAACTTAATGCACGCTGGAGTTTCAGAGGACAGCATTTAGGATACTGAAAGGAAAATTGACAGCAGTTGAAATCATTGTTGGCAGACATACTTAAGGATCTCATCATGTCTGTCCTGAACTTCTCATTCAGCAAGTGTTTATTGAGATACAAATGTGTACAAGCCAGGAACTGTGCCCTATGATAAAGATGTGAAAAATAATGGAGCTGTTTTAAAGCTACTATTCACTGAGCACTTAAGTTGCGAGGAGCTGTACACACATTACTTCACTTAACACTTACAATCTACAAGAGAGTTCAATGAAATTTATATACTTGTTCCAATATGTGCTAAATGGGCTAGGACAGTCATAATCCCTGCCCCAGTAGAGTGTTTGGTCTTAGTGGAGCAGATAGATAAGTGATCTGACAATTGCAATTCTGTATGACAACAGCTACTGTAGGAGAGGTACATGTGGCTGAAAGACATTGGAGGCCACTTCAACCCCTGGGAGGATGGAGAAAGCTTCCTATAGGAAATAAAGGCTAAATTTGACCTAAAGCACCTAAAGGATGAGGCAGCAAAGGTTGATGAAGAGAAACCAGCCACTTTCAGTGAGAAAAATCCATGTGAATAGCTGCATAAAGTCTCTGTTATCCCCCAATTTTACAGACAGATAAAGTGAAGCACAGAAATTAAGTAACTTGCTTGAAGTCATGGCTGAACCAGAATTCAAAGCTTGTTTTCACTCCCTTGCTTATCCAACTTCCATTCTCTCATCCTTCCAGTGGTCTTTTGTCAATACTCTGAACCCTTGAACAACAGGGGTTGAACTGTGAAGGTCTATTTATACACAGATTTTTCCCCAGTAAATACATGGTGAGCAGATTCCTAACATCAACTGTCACAATGCAAAACCCAGGGCCTGCACCCAATTTCTGGATTTATTTAATTTGAACAGACCCGGGTACCATTGGCTAAAATGGAGGGTGAGTGCCCGTGAGGAAGGACTCTGTAATGACATAAGAATAATTATAAACATTCTACCTACCCTTCTACAAAGGGCCTTATGAGAAAACTACCAAATGCTTGTTGGACTTAAATGATGCCCAGATAAATAAAAAGGTCTTCAGGAGGCCCAGGCAGTTGTGCAAGTTTCTTGGAATATCAGGCCATGTGAACCAGCAGATCTGATGGTAGCTAGAAAGAGCTGTGCTGATTAAAGAGGAAAAAAAATGCTGGCCTGGTTCACATGTGGGTTAGGGTGGCATATTGATGGCAGCCATAAATGAACTGTTGTCACACTACAGCTGCACTCAGAGCTCGCCCTAAAGAACGCATCCCTAAAGGGAGATCCTTCCAGTGGGAAGAGCTCCAAACAGAACAACTCATATATTACATTATATGGAGGCAGAAGTGGCCTGAACTATGGATACGTATAGACTACTGGGAAGTAACAAATGACTTTTTGTCAGGGGCTTTGGTAAAGCAAGAAAAAAAAAAGAAAACAGAGACAAGGAAATCTGGGGAAAGAGGCAAGTGGATGGATATCTAGGGGCAGATATATAGCATTCAGACCATTATCTCGTGTTAGTGCCCACCAAAGAGCACTCTCTGAATAGAAGACTCTCAGCAATCAACTGGACAGCTTAGTTTGCTCTGTGAATGTGAACTATACTGCATCCTTAACCTTTAGAGGTCCCCTGTTTGGACGATTGGAGCATGAACAGATATGACAACATGGCTGGGAAGAGCCGTGGGCACAGCAGACCAGGCTCCCTCTCCCTAATGCAGATCTAGACACTGCTCCTTTCTGAGTGCCCAGCTTGTCAACAGTAGAGCCTGGTCCTGAGTCTGTGATATATTATCTCTCAAGGAGGCCAGCCAGCCATTTGCTGTCAGATTAACTTTATTGGATCCCTTCCACTCTAGAGATGGCAACAGTTCATCCTTGCTAGAATTTAAACCTACAATGGTAATGCATTTAATTCTCTGCCAGCAAAGCCTCCACCAGCACCATGAATTTGGGGCTTACAAAATGCCTTATTTATTGGCACAACATCCTCTACAACACTGTGTTTGAGGGATTAATTTATGACAAAACTTGTGAAACTAGGGGTGCATGAGCACAGATTCCACTGGGATTACCATCTGTCTCATCACCTAGAAGGAGTTGATCTGATATAGTGGTTGGATGAGCTGTTGATGGCTCAGCTCAAGTTTCAGGTTGGGGAAAGTGTGTGCTATGTGTGCTGTATCGATGGCTGACATATGGTGCTGTCCTGTCAGGAACCAGGAGGTGGGAGTACAAATGGCCCCATTTACCATTACTCCTAGTGACTCACCTTCAAAGTTTATGCTTCCTGTGTCTGAAGTTTTAGGCTCTGCTGGGTTGGAGGTCTTGGTTCCCAAGAAGGAAAACACTTCCACCAGAGGACAACATAAACATTCCACAGGATCTGACTATCATCTAGCCACTTTGGGCTCCTGATTCCAGTGATTGGCCTTCTCATTCCTGGATCAGCAAGCAAAAGAGAATTAATATGTTAATATATTTTCAAGATTAACTTGCCCTTATTAACGTGAAGAACCTGGGTCACTTCTGTATAGTGGAGGCAGGAAGGAATAGTCACAAACTTCACTGATGCACCGCCTGGTGTTTTGTATCAGGTGACAATGGTATCTTGGCATTTACAGCAACTATGTCCTCATGGAGGTAAAGCAAATCAAATCTAGATAAAGAAGGTCTGGCTCACTCTACCAGGCAGGCAACCTTAGATCAGCTGAGACACTGGCCAAAGATGAGAGAAATTTAGAATTAGTGGTGGGGAGGAGAGATGCTGACTCTCAGCAAGGCTTTGGGAGCAGCTGTGGCCACCGGGATGTTCCACAAACCCTCTTATGGAGATTGCAGTTGGCCAGCACCTGGAAGGAGACTTACGGGCAGATTAGAGCTAAGGGAGAGAAAAGGGGTCTGAGGAGTGCTAAGGTTCTAGTGCACCAGCACGCACTCTGAGCATCACTTAGCACCCTCCTGGCCCCGTGTCCTACTGCAGGCACCTGTCCTACTACCAATTCTTGGAGACTTTGACCAGCTTCCTGCAGGTGCAATTGGGAAGTCCCTTACTCTGGCTAAGGTGTGAGCCTCTCCTTTCCTTTCCTGGAAGCTTTCTGACAAGAAGTGCAGGATGCGGAATGTGCAGCCTACAAGTGCTTATGTGATAGACAAAGTCCAAGGGCCACTAAATCCATGGCAGGTGGAAGCCTGTGGGAAAAGCCTTCTCTTCATTTCCTGGCTTTGATGAGGCCTCCCGGAAAGCCTGTGGACTCCAGCACAGGTCGGCCATGGTCATTGTGATAACATAACCTTACTTCAGCATTTAATTCTTCCCTGTTTTCACCACCTTGTTCATTATTCCTACTCTTTGGGGTCACATTCCCAGATAAATTCCTTGTGAGAAGGCCTTTTTGGGAGGAATTCGTGTCAAGACAGTAGTCTTATTAACTAAGTTTAAGTAATGAATTCAAATCTTAGTATAAAATATTGCTGCCTTATTCATATGTACAGGATTAAGGAAAAATGATGGTTTTGTAAATTAAAATAATTCTTTCAACTTAGCCAAACTTTATTCAATTTCCATTTGAAAGCTAGTAGTCGGAGGAGTAAGTTTTTATATCAATGAAATGTTCATTTTACTGTATATAATGTGCACACATACACTTTGAGATTTATACACTGTGAATAAGAGGGATTTCTTATGCTTTGAAGTAGTATGAAATTGTCCAACACTCTTTCTATATTGTTGAATAATTGATAACGTTACATTCTCAAGGTAAATAAATATGAAAAGAAGGGAAATGATCTTCAGTAACAAGGTAAATGGAATTTGTAGCATTATTTCTGTTGATATTTATAATGTCAATTTACATTTCCACCATCAGAGGTCATGAAAGAAAAATGGTGAAAAGAAAATTTGAGCTTTGTTGAAAAAGCTGAAGTTTGAAATCTGAACTGTAACATTATTAGTTTTTTGGGGGTTTTTTTGTTTGTTTGTTTTTGCAAAGGAAGAGCCACAGTCTACTGAATTTTATTTGTAAAGGAAGAAAAATAATTTTTAACAGTAAAATTAACTGATAGATTACAAAAACATGAGGTTCTTATTTGACTTTGGTGCTTACAAATTTTAGTTTAAGAATAAAATTGTAAATGCAAAATGGTGATGACTGCTTGTCTTGGGAATATATAATATTTATTTCAGCTGGGTTTGTGGTATCTGTAATTGATGAAAATTTTCCCACTTATTAAAAAAGAAAGGAAATAAGTAAAATTAACACTTAGAAATATTTAGGAATACACTTCTTTGTGAAAATAATATCTACTTCATAAAGAATAGTAAAGTGTGTCTCAAAGTTTTCATTTGAGAAACTGACAATGCAAAGTGTATCAAATATCTTATTGATAATAAATTTTAATTTAAGTGTATACTATTGATATATATTTTGTTATTGGTAGCATGTGTTGATTTAAAACCTTTCTTGCTCTAAGTAAATGATTAGAAATAAAAAAGTAACAGTAAGTTAAAATCATTATTTGAGTTAAAAAAAGCACAGAAGTCATCATTTGTCATGACCCTTTTTGGGAGATAGTAATAATTTTAAAAAACCTTCTTATAAAATGAAGATATGTTTCTTATAACATGAAAATAATATGTTTGCATTATCATAGTTTCATACGTTTTCAAAAATTCTGTGACACATGAAATAAGGAAGCCACAAGAAGAAAACTGCTGTGTGAATTTACTTGTATGAGGTGTCTGGAGTAGACAGAGTAATAGAGACAGAAAGGAAAGTGGTGGGTCTGTGCATTATTTACTGGGTATGGGATTTCAGTTTTGCAAGATTTGAAAAGAGTTCTGAAGATTCTACAATAATGTACTTGTTATTAACATTACTGATCTGTACACCTAAAATAGTGAAGATAGTGAAATTCATGTTATGAGTATTTT
The DNA here is from genome assembly GCF_048564905.1 of Vicugna pacos. Classification (NCBI taxonomy): domain Eukaryota; kingdom Metazoa; phylum Chordata; class Mammalia; order Artiodactyla; family Camelidae; genus Vicugna; species Vicugna pacos. Next base: position 19,157,531 of record NW_027328721.1, read on the forward strand.
ACCACTGTTTTTAAATGGGAGATAAAAAATACTGTGCATATAATTTGACATCAGATAATCAAAATCCTGGTAGAAGGAAATTGTATTTGACTTACACAAGAAATTTAGATTAAAATGTGACACCATCCACCCAAAATTCCTAATTGATCCAAGAAGTGTAACAAAAGAATCCGCACCATATTGTCGTGAGGAATAAATGAATTAAAACATGTAAAACTGCTCATCGGTGACTGTACATCACAATGCTCAATGCCCGTTAGCTCTCGTGTTGTTGTTGTGAAGCACGTCCTCGTATGCTGCGTGTAGTACCCAGATTTAATACCTATTATTATCATCATTATTAGTTGTTCTGTTTTCCAATCTAGTGTATAAAAAGACAGTTTTCATATGTATCTTGGAAGCCCAGGAACGTCACAACCATCAAAAAGCCTTAAAAGTAATAAAAACAGAAGTCTTTATCTCACAGAAGAATTCATTTTTGTGACTATTTGTTTAAACAGCCAAAACTTAGTCTTCACTAATGTCCATACAGATGTCCCTCCCCTTGTTTGTCCTCTTTTATTGAATCAGTTCTATCTTATTGGGTTTAAATAAAGTTCTGGCAGCCCCCATACTGCTTACATGTGCAGCCTGCTTCTGTCTGAACTTGTTCTCCGTGTTACAGGCAATGACCATGGGGGTGCAGTAGATGAGGAGGCTGATTAGCATCTGGGGCTTCAGAAACTTTCACCACAGATTTCATCATTTTAATTCATGTTCCTTTCTTGATAAGAATCACTATTCTAAAGTCATTCTTTGTTGTTGTCATTGTTGTTTTAATTTTACTTTTAGATTTTTTGTTGCTCTCACTTGTTTATTTCTTTACTAAATTTAAGGTCCATCAATTTTAACATAAAAACAGATTCTGCTAGTTCTGTGAATACTGATGTGTTCTGTTAGTTGAGAAATATTTTATCTTGGTTTGTTTTAGGTTATAAAATCAATTTCAAGAGGAAAATATAAATTAATATTTGATATGAAATGGGAGAAAACTTTATTTTCTTGAAGTCCTTCTTTGAAGACTCCTTTATCCAGAAAGTCAAAGCACACATGCCATTTTCTAGTCTCCATATAAATCTCACTGATGGGAAACAAGGTTTTTTGAAAGAAGACAGTATAAAGAGACTGTTTCTACAATTCCATCAAAACTTTCACCAATGCTCCCCAAAAAATTCCAAAAGGAGTTTCAGTTCCCTCCCCTCACTTGTTTGCCCTCTGCAGGTGGTTTTAATGAGCAGTGAGCTGGTTCTCGTGGTGAAAGACAAAGGAAGAAAAATCCTGAATAGCCTGCCATCTGCATTGTTCCACATTCGATAATTAGGGATATTAAGAGTAGTGTTAGTTCTGAAACACCACTGCCTTATGGAAGGAATCCATTTACATTTGGGAAGACTACAAAAGGGACAAAAGAACATCCAATTCAACTTTATTTCATGCTCATATCCCCAAGCCTTCAGTGCCTTCTTATGCTTTAAGTTGGAAATGCCAGCTCTTCTTTGCTTCTATTTCCAGTAGAAAATTCATTTTTTCAGTATTTATGTATTTACTTATATGCTTACTTCTTTGTTGAATACCTGCTCTTTCTCTTTCTCTTTCTCTTTCTCCTACTAGGTCATAAATTCTTTCAGGGTGGGTGTGGTGTTATCAGTTTTCTGTATCAGACAGGTGTTTTGCACTAGTCAGTGTTGTTTAGCTAGCTGTTGAAACCATTGGCTTTAATGTTTCTGTTACACTTTATTATTTCATGGTTTAAGCTATAAGTTAAAACATTTCTAAAATGATTGTTCTATGCATGGGGTAATTGTGTCCCGCTCCCCCACTAACCTACACCTGTGTATTGGGAGAGAGAGAGTTCTTCGGCCTGAGCCTGGGAAGCCACATTATTTCTAGGTTGGAGGAATCACAATCACAATCTAAATGCAATGATGATCCATTATGACTTTCTCTAACTTCAGAGAGAGCCATGAAAACCAAATGTCTAGGGGGAGCACCAGGAGACATGTGGGAACTGTAGCATCATTTCCATCAGCTCAGCAGCTGCTCAGAGTCAACCCACATGTCTCCACCCTCCTGGGGTCTAGTAAATGGATGAATGAGTTTCTTCTCATTATGGATAAATATCGCACCAAAGGGAAATTGTTCTCATTTTATGCCTTAATTCTCAAAGGTTCAGAATAAATAAGGTACCTGTCTCAATATCTTTGAGAAGTCTGAAGAAGATTTGCAATTTTCACCACATTTTTTTTCATAAATTAAATTAACAAGGTAAAGTAACTGACTTCAGGAGTCTAATTTCCTACCTCTTACAAAAAATAAACACAGTTAGGCTGTTCACCCACTCTGAAAAGCTATTTTTTATACATAAGTAAACATTCAGGATTAATGCTCCCCTCCCCATGTCCCCACTGGGAAGAGAGGATATAATGATTTATTTTGCTTAAAAAAAGAGAATAAAACCCATGAGATTATGACCGCCATATTTCAAGGTTGTTTCCGATTTCTTGATCCTATTATAAAGGAGATACATTTGAGTTAATTTTAATTGAAATTGAGTCTTTTATCTAAAAATATGTAACATGGACACTGCAAGAAATAAAGAAGTAAAGTCATAGATTAACAAAAATGTACATTATGTGTAAATCTAAGAAGAAACCTTAGGCTTATTAGGGGGAATTTCATGGCAGACCCAGCTATGACGTTAAGCGTGGAGGTAGACCCTACATAGAGCTTGGAAACGCCACCATCACAAATATACTTTGAACCCAAACACCAAGTAATATGGCAGTCGAATGGCCAGAGATGTCTGCCATCCTGGAGGATAAAGTTGCGTGGTCTGAGATCTCCCAGTCATGTGCAGCAGAGCCACAGGTAAGTGAATCACATGAGTGGGGAGCCAGGGCTGGCAGGGCCAGCAGGCAATTGAATGGAAAACAACTTGGGGGAAGGCTACTTAAATGGTAGCATCTGACATTAAAAGAGAATTATATTTTTTTGGCTCAGATCAGCAGTCTTCTTTTTTTTTTTTTTTTTGTAGAATCTTTTTATTCAGGAAAAATACACACAAAAAAAAAGTTATCCAACCACACACACGAAGGGTATGAGAAGAGGGAGGTGTACATCCAGCCCTGGCCTCTGACCATGTGGTTTGGGCAGCAAAAAGGGATGTGGCATAATGGCCCCAAAAATAAAAGTGGTGTATGTGGGGGGAAGGAGAGGGGTGCAAAATCAGTGGGGAACAGTAGGGGAAGGGACAGATGAGGTCAGTCCTGGGAACACCACAGGAGGGAGGCCATTTTATAACATTTCCTGTTGATCATACCACCATGGACACCTTCTTTGCCCATCAGCAGGACTAGCGTCTTGGCAGTCACGGTGACCATGATATTGAAGGTGAGTGATCCACCTGTCATCTTGGTACAAAGATCCATGGGAAATTCCCCATCCTGCAGCAACGAGTCCTGGATCACAGTACATTTCTGGCCCCCAAGCCTTAGCCCACTCATGAAAAATCTTGACCAGTCTTTGCCAATCAGGGCACCAACCTCAGCTGGTGTGATGCTAGCAAAGGTTTTCCTGGGGTGGTGGCCCAGATGTGGGGCGAGTCCTTTGAGCCTACCATGGCCGCATCCTGAAAGGTCCCGTCCACGAGCAGGTTATGGATATAGGTCTTCCCAGGCGCTGCTGCTGGGGCCTCGGGCGGGGCTCGGGAGGCCTCGGGCTGGCGGGTGGGGGGAGGCGGATAGCTCGGGGCACGGGCTGCCCACTGGACTGCAGCTCTGCGGGCTGTTCCAACAGTCTTCTAAAGTCTGGATCATATAACTAGAATATACTGCGAAACTGGATTTTACATTTTGAGTTCTGGCAACTCTTCAAGAACAAAAGGCTATTTTATTTTTGGTTTCTTTTGTATTTTGAAAAGCCCTCTAGTCTTTAAAGTTTGAAATCTCTGGGATATATATATATATATTCCCAAAAAAACAGTCTGCGGTCTCAGGTGCACCCTTTGGTCAGCGGTGGACACAGGCGGGGGTTGGGGGTTTCTCAAGGCCTGGAGGGCGTCCGCATGGAATTTACAGGGGTCAGATGGACCAGAAACACTAGAAAGCAGCTAGATAAGAGCTGGGCAGGCTCCAGGAGGTCATTTCTGGGAGAAAGAATGGGCGCCCCTCATGGTATTTTGATGGCCCAGCCCTGCCACCGGTCCTCTCTGGTCCATGGAAGGACAAGAAAGCAGGGGAAGAGGCTGATGTTTGGTAAGTGAGAAAGTTCCTGAAGACCGAGGCAGGTTTTGTCAGCTCAGGCCTCGGCTGCCCCATCCGGTGGTGATTGTGTCACTGGAGGGGCAGCCCAGAGCCACAAAACTGTCTTCCCCGCAGAGCCCTGAGGAGGGCTGATGTTCCCCTGCCTTCGATGAGGGCCAAGCATCTCGGTTTGATTACAGAGTTGCTGCAGATTGGATAATCTCTGGTTCCTTTGTGTGAATGTGCCCCACCCTCCTAAGCGGGAAAAGCACGGTGCACTTCAAAAGATACTGATGGTGTTCACACCAATATAAGAAATCTGTTGCTATTAAATGGAACGAAAAGGAACAGGCAAACTGTAGCAGAAGAAACCTTTCCAAATACAGTTATTAGAAAGGAAGAAAGAAAGGAGGAGGGGAAGGAGGGCAGGACGAGGGCTGCATCCTGACCTGAGCAGAAGCCCCGCTGCTGGCTCACCCACATCTCCCAGGTCCGGGTCTTCTCCTCAGGCTCTGCTTCTGTGAGGCCGTGAGGTAATTGTCCTGCTGAGTTTCTTCTTAAAAGTTTTTCCCACTTGACACCTTAAAATATATGACAAATTTAATGATGAGATGGAATTTACTGTGAGTCAGTGAAGCCTTGTGGTTGCCACTGGTCAGTCTGCTGGGCTCCCCGCATGGCCCCAGGGAAGGGGGAGACACGGGCATGTGCCCTATGTGTGTGTGATGTGTGTCTGCATGTGTATGTTTGTGTGGGGGGTGTATGTGTTGTGTGTGTGTATGTGGTATGTGTGTTTATGTAGGGTGTGTATGTGGTGTGTGCTGTGTGTGTGTTTGTGTAGCACCCAGCAGCCTGAGACTGCAGGGTGACCCTTGCAGAAGTGAAGGGCCAAGTCCCTGCTTCCTCTGGAGGAGCACAGGTAAAACACATGCCCCCATATGTGGAGACCCCTGGCACAGAGCCTTGGACCCCCATGGGTCAGGTGGCCCTTGGCCTGTGTCACTTGAGGATTGGACACAGACAGACCCAGGGTGGCACCTGATGTTTGGATCCCAGCTTTGGTACCCAAGACACCTCCCTATGAGGGAGCTCCCATCATTTCCAGGCTCCTGGAAAGAAGCGGCCACCCCAAGTGAAGGCCTGTGGGACAGTCATGAGGATACTCAGAGAGGCTGAGCCAAAGATTCTAGCCCAGTTCATGTGGACCGGGGTAAAGGGGGTCTGTCTGGGTTGGGCTGGAGGGAAAGGAGGCCATAGGGCCACCCCCTGCAGCTTCATCTGCTCTGCCCCATCAGTCCTGCCCCTCAGTGCATCACCCCCCTTTCCTGGGCATCCTGGCCAGCCTCTAGTCCCAACCCCGTGGGCTCCAGCTCACGGAGCGCCGCCCAGCAACAGTCCGTGCCCCAGGAGGGAGACGGCTCCTTACTCCAGCCCTGCAGTCGGGAAATCACTGGGAGAGGTGACCCTATTTACCCAGAGTCACAGAGCTGGCAGCTGGTGGAGCCTGCATTCCCAACATCAGGGTTTTAACTTTTCTATTTCCTCTGTGATCACAGCGTCTAGTATTTAAATGTACATGTGTTTGTGAGTTTCAGTTTCCACATTTTTACATCTAAAATAATTATTAAATACAGTATAAATTCAACATGATTATAAATTTAAAAGGGGATATACAAACTATTGTATATAAAATAGATAAGCAACCAGGATTTACTGTGCATCATGGAGAATTAGACCCAATATCTTGTAATAATGTATAACGGAGTATAATCTGCAAAAGCACCAAGTCATTATGCTGTACACCTGAAACTAACACAATATTGTAAATCAGCTATACTTCAATAACAATAGAATAAAAAGAATACATACTACCTTGTTAATTAAGATATAAGGAATGTTTCAAATGAGACAGCAGAAGGTAAAGTGCTTTAAAACAAAGGTGCTGTGGCAGTGGAGACGTGGGGGGTGTATTCATTGCTTCTCTTAGTATTTTATTGTATTTACCTAATTCTTTCATTGGAGGAAATGGGATTAGTGAAAAGCCACAGGTCTTTTGTCTGGTGACACAGATGGTGGCTGGTGACTGGAGACTGAGGTGACCTCAAGCCCTGGGAAAGTGAGCATCTTGGGTGGAGATGTCTGAGGGGGGCCCTCCTGGAAGGGGAGCCTGGGTGGCAAATGGCATGGTTTCCATTTTTGTGTGTCCATCATTTCAGAAATTGGGCGCAATGAAGACAGTGCCCTGATCCATGGGCAGCCACAGCACTACTAGGGAAAGTTACTCGACAGGTGCTAAAGATGGAACACTATATTCAGGAGGGACTCTCCAAGGGATGACATGGCTAGGCGGAACCAGGCCCAAGTCCACCTTCGGCCTAGTCCAGTGGGGGTTACGGCCCAGGAACAGGGTGGGGTCATGGATGAAGACTCACTGAGAGGAAACATCCCTGGTCTGGGCTCTGGCTGGCCCTTAAGTGGTTCCTGCTGCAGGCAGTCCAGGTGGTCAGATTCCCTTGGGTGGTCAAATCCCACCCCTGGCTAAGCTGACTCGGCAGGGGACTTGCCTGGGTGACATGGGCCCAGCAGGATGATGCTGAAGGTCAGATGATGGAGGTCTAGTCTGGAGAAGCCAAGATTTGGTCAAGGAAGGGTCATGTGCCTCATGGAGGATTTGTTTGTCCAGGGGGTAGTGCTCTCAGACTCAGACCCTGGAAGCAGGTGCTTCACACACCGCATGTATCCAGAGGTGCCCTGAGACTGTGAGTTAGAGGCTGCACTGGTGGGGGCTTTGCAAGTGGATAAGAAATCAAACTAAGGTTAGAGACCTGGAAATCCAAGGCTCAGAGAGGGCAAGTAACTCTTCCAAGGCTTCACAGTGAATGTGTATTTCTTCTTTATACTGAAGACAAGTCCCCCATCCTCATCTCCCCTGTGAGGTGTTCCCTCTACTGCTGCCTCGAAAGTCCTAGCCCAACACACTCAAAAGACTCCCCACGGTCAGCAGGTCAAAGAGCAGAACTCTTAATGTTTGCCAAGGACCTTGTTAATTTGAACAATACAGAAAAGTACAAAAACGGAAAACAAGTTTCCCATAAATAGGCATGTCACTCTTAGTAATGTTTGTGTTGTTCCTTATGTTTAACTGCTGGAACGTGAGCTTGTGTATATTCGCCATCATTATGCATACATTATGATATACTCACTGAGGTCATTGTAGGATTTTAACATGAAAAATAACATAAATAAATTAGAAGAAATCATTTAATTTAAATGTAAATTAAATCACATTGTGAAAGTGTTGCAAATTCCCTCTCTGTTGCAATGTGTAAATTGTTTATATTTTATAGAGTAGCAAATTTCCTAAAAATTCAAAACAGCAAATACTTTTTGAACACCTGCATACACACAAGGTATATACTATGTATGATTTATACATACTGCAATGTCTATGTGTCAATATTCATGTACATAACTGCATAGACCGACGTGGAGATTTCTCACGCTGTTCCTTGGGCTTAATTCCTACATGTAACCAGTTTTGAAGTTTGCTGCAAATCCTATTGGGTTTGTTTTATGTTTTTGTTTTTGTTTTTTTAAGTAGAGCTAAAATTATATTCCAGGTCAATATGCTCCAAATTCCGTATTCTTTCCATGAAATGAGATAATGCACATAAAATAGAAGGAATGCCTGGTTTGTAGCAAGACTCAGGATTAGCTGTCATCCTGTTTCATTTCTATCAATGCTGCTAAGTGGAATTAGCTGCTCAGTTAGTGAATACTTGGTGCACACGTTGTTCTCAGCACCACAGTAAGTACAGAAGGTATCTGAGAGGGTTTGAGTGACAAAGGCTATGCAATGTCATTTTCATTTTAATATATACCTACAGTTAAGTGTGGCACAGAGACCATAGTAATATATCAGGTTATAAATTAGATCTTCAAGGCCATATTGATCTTAAAGTTTACAGATTGCCTTCATTCTCCAAATATTACCATTGCCCCTCCCTTGATTTTGATAAAGACAGGTTGTAGGAGTGTGGCAATTTATGTGTGGGTCTTTGCTGTAGTGTGTGTAATCAGCAGCACACAGATACACCGAGCTTTGTGGCCCACCTTTCCAGAAATATATGATTTCAAGTCTGGCTGCCCTCCCTGTTCATATCAAACTCTATACCAGCCCACTGAGGATGAAGAACTGTCTCCTGAGGCAGCTCAGACAGCTCTGATTGCTAGAAATTTCCATGTGGTGGCCTTTAAATTTAACTTGGCCAGAGTAAAATCTCACTAAGCTGAGCCTTCAGACAGGGATGGCACACTTGATCTTTGATAACACAGAATTTACGCCAGCAAATTTTCAGGATTCTCATCCAATAAAGGCCATTCAGGCTAATGTTAGTGGCTTCCTCCAAAGAGGGCTCTGTACACGGAAGTTTCTTTAACCATGTGCTTCTAGATGCAGAGATGGGCTCTTAGGTGTAAGGGTTGTAATTCTGTGACACTGTGTTGTGAAAGGTGCACCTCTTATGGACTTTAATAAAAGCATGAGTTAATTTTATAAAACTCATAAATGAGTGAGTGACTAAGGTCACATTCCTAGAACTCCTGACAACTGCTCAGAATTTCAGAATGCCTGAAGCTCTGGGACAGTCACCTGCCCCCACCCCTTGCATCAGGAATTGTGCTTTGGGTGGGTGGCCTTCCCTGCTGTGTTCTAGAAATAATGCAACATGTTGTTTAAGTATTCTGGAATTTAGCTTTTTGATTTAGTCAGCCTGGCCTTGTTCCAGATAAGATGGCCTGGATATGCAAAGGGTTACAGTTTAATTTACAAGGGAGATGTTCAAAGCACAGGAATGTGGATATGCAGACCTAAAGGAAGCCAGTGGTCTGGGCACAGGCCCCCTGTGCCGTGTTTGGGAGAATCAAGGGATCCACATTATTTGTTGAAGTGTTCTGAGTTGGTTTCCCTCGTTTTGTTTGTAGTGATATTGAAGGGGCTGTGTTTAGATCCTGGCTTTGTTTTGTAACCTCAACTTTATGGTTTTTGACTCATCAATGTTTGTACTTGCAGTGGGTTTATTATTATTATTCTGGTCCCTGGGGTACAGGCTCATCCTGTGTTGGCAGTACCTGCCCCAGCCATTGCCATGTGGACACTCAGGATTTCCATTCCTGAAGCCTCCCCAGTCCAGAAGTCTGAGCTTATTTGACCTGCTTTGAAAAGGTGTGCATATATACATTTTTAACATTCTTCAGTATCCCCGTTAAGAAGGAGGACTTTAATTTCTACTAGGTAGAATGTTCTTTTTTCTTCATATTTTTTTCTTTTGCAGTGGCCCTGCATGCCTGCACAACGTGAGTGTGTCCTGCCACGCTGCTTCATGCAACTCCATGCCCCACTGTACAACCGTTAGATTGCTCCTTAGTTGGTGTTCTGTGGTTTTACATCAGATTTAATATTGATGTCTGGTGGATCCAGAGGTCCTGGTGATTGTCTGTGTGTTTATCTCATAAGCCTTATTGTTTCAGAAAGAGTAGCCCCTGTCCCTGACAAGCCAAATAACAGAGACAAGTTCTTAGAGTTTAGAAGAAAAGAGCAAGCTTTATTATTTTGCCAGGCAAAGCCGACCCACAGCAGGCTAGTGCCTTCAAAATTATGAAGCCATCTTGGGGATGGGGCAGGGTGATTAGCCATAGCTTAAACAATGAAGCATTGATAACAACCAACAGGATCATTTTTTCATCAGAAGACTTAGAATGGCGTCATAATGCCTCCAGGTGACCAATTCTATAGAGGCTAGTGGTTACATCTCTTTATATTGTAAGCACTTAAGATGTGCTCTTGGTAATTTGGGCTATTTTGTAAGGTTACAGTCCCGTGACTTTCTCCCTGGAGAAGAACTCAGAGACCAAGCATGATTATGACTTTCGATTACTGGAATAAAATAGGAACAGTAAGATCAATGGCTTTAGTTTTAACACTGGGCCTGGAGCTGTGGGTAGCAACTGGTCGGTCAGGTTCATTAACCATTCTAAGGGCAAGCATCAGAATAAGCAGTCTGTTAACATAAGTGTGACCATTTGATTATTCCCCCTTCATCATGACTCATTGAGAATGGAAGGTGGGGACTTCAGATCTTCTTGCCAAACTCTTGCTTTCCACCCGACATTTAAAATTTATCTTATCCCATTCAGCTCCTCGGCCCTTCCCAGGCCCTAACCCTAACCCTGCAGCCACTGAGTCTCTCCTTGGGGCTCTTGCAGGCCTCTCCCAAAGACAAACTCAGAGTCTCTACATATTCAAGTTTTGCTGCTAATAACTTCTGGAAAAAAAAAGTACATTTAATTTTTTTCAGAATAGTAAAGTTATAAAGCTCAAGAAAATGTTTACAGAAGCCTAAATTTCAGAATTCTTTTTATAAAATGTATTTTTAAATTCTTCACGTAATACGTATTTTGTGTGAAAACATAAGCAATACTGAAATATATGGAGTAAAACTTTCTCTGTAGACCTTAGTTTTCTGGTTGGAGGGTTTGCACATAAAAATTTTGATAGATACTAACAAATGGATGCTTTCCAAAGATGTCATACCATTTACAGGCCACCACCACCGGCAGCCTTTGAAGGCTTCCCAACAGGTTTTCCAACACTGGGAACGTGTTTGCAAGTGTTTAACAGTTTGATAGGTGGGAAAATAGCTTTTCACATTTGATTATATTTCTCTGATTATAATAGAGTTGAGTATCTTTTACTATGTTATTGTTTGGCTCTTTTCTGAGACAGGAAATAAAAGTACTGGGAAGGTGTGAGGTGCTGTTACTGAGTCTAAATATGTCCTGCTCACCACATGACAGACCAATAAAAGGGGAGACAAGGTGTTGGAGCAAGGAATAGTGACTTTATTTGGAAAGTCGGCCAATTGACAAGATGGCATACTAATATCCTGGGAAACCATATTCCCCAGTCAGAATTCAGTCTCCTTTTATACTAGAAAGTGTGGGTTCTATCCAGCAGTAGTGCCAATGAGATGGAATGTATAACTCAAGACTCTGTGGAAAGTCAATAGAGTGAGAAGGAATCAGAGACCAACTCAATTGACCCTCTCAAATGCTCTCACATCTATCGTGTAGCATCAAAGAAAAAATCACCGACAATTGTGTAAAAGAATGCAAGAACTTTCCTCTTGAGACTTGAGCTCCTAAGAAGGACATGTTCAAAGCTCCCGTTCCCCCTTCCCTCTGCCCCTAGATGAATGAACACAGTCCCTGAACCCACCTGGGCTGAGCCCAGGCAATACACACAGCCAAATGCCTGCTGCCCATCCCCAGGCTTGGCCACATCCTCCCCTTGGCAGGTCCATGTACCCAGCACCTCTGCCCTTGGGGCCTGGATCACAATACATGCCATCAGCCTGGGACCACCCTGGGGCATAGCCTGGGACACCAAAGCCTCTGGCTCAGAGGAGGTACAGGGCACAGGGGGAAGTGCCCCTGGGCGGGAATTTGACCTGCCTCCAGCCTTGCCTGCCAACCCCCAGAGCCTGGACACAGGGCTGTTTGTCCACACACTGCACCAGATCTCTGACTGGTGGCTGTCACCATGGTGACTGGAGAGTGAACCGCCCCAGCACACATGGGGTGAAGGGTGAGGGGGTCAGCTTGGGGTAGGGGTGAGACAGGATGGAAAGGGGCAGGCGCAGTCATTCAAGGAATGCTACAGCAATTAACATTAAGATGGTGAAAGAGTCAACCCCCAGTAGGCCATGAGGCTCAGGATAATGAGAGATTTAACTTCAAGTAGATCTTGAGCTTCATTATACTCTCAGTGGAATAAATTAACATGGTAAATAACACGCCCACAGGCACCATGGAAGTCCAAAGGCTGGCCACAAAAGGTCAAAGAGTGGGAAATGGCCAAATTCCTGGGTATCACAGCACCTTCCCCTGGCTACTTAGACTAGTCCTTCCACTTATTAACATATGAAGCCACCAAGCTCATAAAAATCAACAACATGGCATCTCACGGTCGCCCCTCTCTCTCTCTTTGGGGACAGCCTACATTCTGTCTATGGAACGTGTCCCTACTTTTAATCTGAGCACCCAACCCCCACACCTCGTGAACATTCTCTGGCCTTTCTCTTGCATTTCAGTGTATCTCTCTGAATAAACTACCTTCACTCAACTGTGACTCTCTCTTGAATGCTTTCCTGCATGAAGCCAAGGACCCACACTTGGCGGGGCATGTCCCAGGGGCTCAACTGAGACCTGGACTTTGCCTTCCTCACGCCCCACATCTGTTTTCCTGCCTCAGGGGTGCACTCAGAGTGAGGGGGGTATCCTGCAGTGGCGGAAACATGCTGAGGGTTGGGCCCCTCAGAATGGAAATGACCTGGCTGAGGGTTAAGGCTGCAATCTTGGGATGAGGGGAAAATCTTGGAATGAGGGGCCTGGGGTGAGGTATGAGGGGTCATCTTGGGGTGCAGGCCCCTTAGATTAGGACATAGTGGGGCAGAATGTGGCGGCGGGGACCTCAGTATAAGAAGGTGTTTCATCTTGGGGGTCCTGTCAGGGACCTGGCCTAGCCTGGGGTGAGGGGCCAGTGACAGGGGTTTGGACAAGCAGGAGTGTGGCTGGGGGTGTGGCCTGGCCCAGGGCAGGTGTTGGTGGTTTGTTTGGGCGCCAGGACCCGGTCTGTGGCGGGGTGGGGCGTTGGGAATGGGCCTCGTCCAGCCCAGCTCGCCACTCGCTGTGCTGCAGGAGCCGCTGCCCAAGCACCGGCGCTGCGGGCGGGCAGGGGAGGTTGCGCGCAGGCCGCCCGGACGCCAGTGCCCGCCCAGAGCTCGCGGAAGTTGTGCGGGAGCCAGGCGCTCCTGGACCAGCCCCCCCGAGGAGGAAAACGGCCTTGGATCTGGGCAGCCGCCTGCTGTCCCCTTCGCTGGCCCCTCTGGGTAGGTGAAGGGATGCTGGTGGGGGCACGCAGGTCGGGGAGCCGGCGGGAGAGGCACACATGTGGGAGTGCGGAGGTGAGGCCGGGGCCGCGTGGCTCGTTAGGACCCCGAGGCCGGTCCGGGGCCGCCGCCATGTTTCGTTGTGCCCCCCCAAATTAGTAGCCACTGAACCCCGCACCTTCACCGCCACTCATACGCTGGTTTGGGAAAGCGGGCGCAGCCCCAGGAGGTGGGAGGGCGCCGGCCGGGCCCAGAGCACCTCCGACTGACCCTCAGGCTAGGGTCCCCCGGCGCAGGTGGGCCTGCCTGATGAGTGGTGGCTGCCCCCAACCCTTCAAGGCACAGGCCACCTGGGGCGGAATAATGGGCGAGGCCCAGGTCTTTGGGAGCTTGTCAGCCTGTTCTGAGATCAAAAGCCTTTGACAAGTCTAGTTTTAGTCATTTGAGGAATCTCCATACTGTTTTCCACACTGGCTGCACCCAACTACTTTCCCACCTGCACTGTAGGAGGGTTCCTTTTCTCCATAGCCACTCCAGCATTTGTCATTTGTGGACTTTTGCATGATGGCCATTCTGATTGGTGTGAGATGAGACCTCATTGTAGTTTGATTTGCATTTCTTAGATAATTAATGATATTGAGCATTTTTTCATATGGCTATTGGCCATTTGCATGACTTCATTAGAGAATTGCTTGTTTAGTTCTACCCATTTTTGGATTGGATTGATTTTTTTTTAATTCAGTTTTATGAGCTGTTTATTCTGGAAATGAAGCCCTTTTCAGTCTCATCTTTTGCAAATATTTTTCTCATTTCATAGGTTGTCTTTTTGTTTTGCTTATGGTTTCCTTTGCTGTGCAAAAGCTTATAAGTTCATTTGGGTCCCATTTGTTTATTTTTGCTTTTATTTCTATTGCTTGGGTAGACTGCCCTAGGAGAATATTTATGAGGTATATGTCAGATAACATTTTGTCTATGTTTTCTTCTAAGAGGTTTATAGTGTTTTGTCTTATATTTAAGTCTTTAAGTCATTTTGAATTTATTTTTGTGTATGATGTGAGGAAGAAGTCTAACTTCATTGATTTATATGCAGCTGTCCAGTCTTTGCTATATCATTTGCTGCAGAGACTGTCTTTTCTCCATTGTATGTTCTTGCCTCCTTTGTCAAAGATTAACTGACCAAAAATTTGTGAGTTTATTTCTGAGCTCCCTATTCTGTTCCACTGATCCATATGTCTGGTTTTGTACCAATACCTTGGATGACTGTAGCTCTGTAGTATTGTCTGAAATCTGGGAGGGTTACTCCTCCAGCTTTGTACTTTTTCTTCAGTAATCCTTTGGTAATTCTGGGTCTTTTGTGATTCCATATAAATTTTAGGATTATTTTTTGTAGTTTTGTGAAAAAAAAATCCTCGGTGATTTGACAGGTTTTGCATTAAATCTGTTGATTGCTTTGGGTAGTATGGCCATTTTAATAATATTAATTCTTCCAGTCCAAGAACTTGGGATATCTTTCCATTTCTTTAAGTCCTCTCTAATTTCCTTAGTCAGTGTTTTGTAGTTCTCCATATAAGTCTTTTGCTTTCTTGGTCAGATTTATTCCTAATTATTTTATTGTTTGGATGCAATTTTAAAAGGGATTATTAGTTTCATGTAAAGAAATGCCACTAATTTCTGTATGTTGATGTATCCTGCTACTTTGCTGAATTCTTTTATTAGCTCTAGTAGTTTTTGTGTGGCGCCTTTAGGGTTCTCTATATGTAGTATCATGTCATCTACATATAATGACAATTTTACCTCTTCTCTTCTAATTTGGATCCCCTTTATTTCTTTTTGTTGTCTGATTGCTATATACTATATTGGATGCTAATACTATATTGAATAGAAGTGATGAGAGTTGGTATCCTTGTCTTGTTCCAGATTTTAGCAAAAAGGCTTTCAGCTCCTCATGGCAGAGTATTATGATAGTATGTGGGGGCACACTCAGGGGTTAATAGATCGTAGGGCTGCGATGCAAAAAACTGCTGCTCTGTGTCTTGCTGAAAACAGCGAGACCAGCCTTGCTTATCTTCGGTGTAGCTTGTAAGCTATAGGGCTGCTTCTGCTTCTTGGGAAACCATCGCATCTTTCCCTTGCTGAAAACAGCAGGGCATTCTTCACTTATCTAGTTAGATCTTGAAATTTATGGGGTCTTTGTGCCTGCCTGGTTTCCGTTATCAATTGTATACTCCCTGAACCTTGTAAACTTCTCCCTAGAAATACAGATTAACACTAGTGTTTCTATTTTTCACAAAACTGCTGACCTGCATTTCTGCACGCGCCCTGCCTCTTGCCCATCCCTGTGCCATGTTTTGTCTTAATCCTTTGTTAGACTATTCTCAATAAATAGAGAGCTGCAGAGGGGCCCTGGGAGTTGGAGTTGATATCTGGCTCCCTCTCACTCTTGACTTGCTGAAGTGTTGAGTAATTCATTCTTCTGCAGTGAGTCTTTCCCGGACAAAGCCCACAAGCGGTGACACCGATGTGACAGTCTTGAGCAACAGAACCGACACACTGAGGGAGGGGAAAGCACTTGGGGCTGAAAACTGCCTCCCGGTAAGGGACAGCAGCCCCCGCCTGGAGCAGCTACCACCTTGGCCAGCATTCAGTGCGAGCTGTCTTTCTCTTTCTTTTCTCACTTCCTCTTTTAAGATGGACCAACAAATGACTAAAGAACAACTTCTTTACCTCGGGACATTACAGCAACTCTTAAAAGCGGCCCAGTGTTCCGTTCCTGAGGAACAATTAGTTAAGCTACTGCAAGTCATACGGGATTTCTGTCCTTGTTTCCTGCCCAGGGAACAATCGATTTAGAATTATGGGAGCAAGTAGGGAAAAACTTAAAAAGAAGATATGAACAAGGAGAAAGGGTGCCCGCATTTGTTCTGGTCACCTGGAGCTCAGTCCGAGCCGCATTGTGCCCTTTGTATGTGGCGCCCTCGCCAAACAACTTTAGGGAACAAGACGATGCCCCCTGCCGCGTCTGCCCCCTCGGCCTGCCTTTTACAGACGGCGAGCCTGCCTTTCCGCCGGCGCCTGAGAACGTCCAGAATTGTGTGGGCCCAAAAAAGCCCTCTGTCATACAGCAGTGTCTTAGAGAAGGTTTAGCCCTTGGAGAGCCACATGCTGTCCCTGTCACCCCTGTGCAAGGGCCAACCCCCCAAGACACGATGCTCTCCTTTTTCATGTTTTCAAAGAACTGCAGCACAGCATCGAAGGGAACGGGCTACAGTGCCCTGTACTAAGGGCATCACTGGGGTAATAGGGTGTGAATGAAAATACTGCCATGTGAGTGAAAATACTACAACCATATCAGTAAACAAAGAATGCTGAAACCAGGTCATCAGTGGCTGCCGCCACCCCCTAGTGGGAGCGGGCCTGCAGCCCAGCCTCTGCAGCCACTCACAATGTTGCCCTCTGAGCGGACTCAGAATAACAAAGGACGGGACACTGGCCCTGGATAGCTAGGTGCTTGTCAAAGGAATGAATTCAGTGAGCCCAAATATTTGCTTCTTCCCATACATAGAAAGACACTAAATTCTTTAACTTGAGATGCCTGGCTTTCTTTAGATAACAAGTAATTTTCTATTGTTCCTACTACCTGGTCTTTCTTGTAAAGCTCCTATATATCCTAGCTCCTCCCCAACCTCTTCGGAGCAGTCCCTCAGAGCGATCTGAGAGGCTGTCATCCCGGCTCGAGTCCTCCCGCCAAATAAAATATAACTCTTAACTTTTAGGCTGTGCATTTATTTCAGTCGACAGTTTTGGTGACCACAAAGGGACGCAGAGCAGACTTCTCCTTTGCCTGAGCTCTATGAGGAGCTGGAGCCTTGGTACCAGCAGTGGCACTTTGTGCCCACCCGCCTCCTCGGGGAGTCCAGACGAATTTGGTTGAGTCTCTCCTGGTTTTCAGATCTCCCATATTTGTTGATGATCCTGAGTTTTATTTGGCAGGGTATCCAGGTACCTGGCCCTCCAGTTGAAAGATACTGGGGGATATACCCACCCAGTGGAGATGTCCTGGGTGGGGCCCGGTTGAAAGATCCTGGGGTCTGGACTGAGTGGTTAGGTAAGAGGCTGGTCTAACGCTTTCCTCAATTTGGCTACCTCCATTGAATTTGTCAGGATAAAAGTAAAATCTTATGAGGAACATTTCAACTCCATAAATGGGACCCTCCTTCTTGCTGGCAACAGCTTTCTCAGGTGACTGAGAAACTTGCAGGAGTGGTAGAGGCAAAGACCTCATGCCGTGCAGTTGTCCCTGCAGGAAAACCTACTAGCGATTTTATTCTGACAACCCGACCTTAGAATGGGAAATAAAACTTTCAAAACAAAAGAAAAAGAAATGACAGATTGCCAGCCTCCAACTAATACCCCAGCCAGGTTTATGTAGGTACAAAACTTACAACATTAATTGAGAATTAAAAAAAAAAAAACTCACTCTGAAAATAACTAGCCAGGCCTGATAAAAACATTTTATTTTGAAATTCTGACCTTATGAAAATAAAATCCCCTTTAGAGGGAACTTGGATTTCTCTTCCTGTGTCCTTGAAACGTAAATGTTTTATCTTTCTCTGGGTGTTTTATGGGTGTGTATGTATGTATATATGTTTCCTTTTTTTTTTTTAAGGAAAACTTGTACTCTGCCATGCAAAGGTTCAAGTATTGTGTACACATGGCGGCCAAGCAAATAAATTGGGTTCGTCAACAATCCTTTTTACCAATTCTCAGGCATTTTGCCAACTTAACCTTTGTTGCATCGGCCTGGACCACAAAGGCTTTTACCTTTTGGGGAGTAAACTTCTGAATTTTATTTAGGCAACACCCCCACCCTTATGTCGAAAAGCCTCTTCATCTTATTGGGTTAAAATCACTATATTAATTGATGGCTATATGATGGATCCTTTAATTTATAAAAACTTCTAAATTGGTGAAAGTTAAGGGAGTTCTCATTATAAACATCTGTTTTATTGGTATCTATTAAAATCAATCAAGTTTAAAGGTGGAAAAATATATCTAATGGTTAAACTAAGAACATAGTTTAAAAAAAAAAAAGGTTTATAAAGCTACATTTGTGTTTTCCCTTTCCCTTCAATGGGTTTTAGAGATGCTAATAAAAATATTAGAATAATTCATGTTAATTAGGTTGAGTAACTGAAAAAAGGAATGTAAAAATGTCGAAATTTTTTTCTTAACAAGAAAAGAAAAAAAATAAATAAGGGACTTATCCCAAATGAATAAATGTTTTGAAATGGTCATTTTGAAAGGGATAAATAAAATGGACATTTTTGGATTTAGATACAAGGTTTTGATACTATGCTATGTAAAGTTAATATAAGGCCAAGGGGATCACCTACTGGTCCCCAGCATTAAAGTTCAAACAAGAATGCTTTATTTACCCCAGTGTAAAATATATATTTACACTTATAGGGGTGGGAAACTATATATAGACTGAGATATTAGATTAATGATTGGGGAAACAGACATATTAATCAAATTAAAAATTGATAAAGGCCTAAATCTTTTGGCTCAAACATGGGGTTCCCTGAGACTTTTATATAAAATTAGATAAAGTGGACAAAAAATAAAAGAAAAAGTCTTCTGGCACTCCTTCTAAAATTAAAATTATTGATTAAACCTAATGAATATTAAAATTCAAGTTATAAGAGTTAACAAAATTAAGATAAAATTTGTAAAATTGGTATATTTAAATTGGCTTTATATAAACCTCTTTTGCTTAATTACATTGTGGGATAGATATGTTTCAATGGAAAAACACTTCTCTTCTTGGTATTATAAGGCTTGGCACATATCTGTGCCTCAGAAAATATTAATTTAACAAACTAAAAGAAACCAATAGTTAACCTGAGCCATCCAATATAAAGTAAAACTAAAAACTGATATTCAGGGGATAATAAAAGTAAATAAATAAGTAAATAAATAAATAAACAAACAAATAAATAAGAGATTTACCCTGGGTTTAACTTATATCTCAAGGAAAAGAGATCTTACTAAATATGCCTTAGGCATTTGTTTTAACATGGAACACTTTGTTTGGAGGTCTTCTCACTGATGCAGAAAAGCAAATTAAGGAGAAACATACAACTGGACCCAGGTGACAGACCAGTTCTTTGGGGAACTGGAAGCAACTGTCTTTGTCTTGCAGATCAGAAATATAAATACAGCAGACAATGACCTGAGACTGAGCCTAATTAGCTCAATAAGGTAGAATTTATGGCGAAAGAAATTTTTGGCATTTTTGAACTCAGAACTCTGATGGGTCCTTCAGACTTTGTCAAAGACGAATAGGAATCTTAAAAGTCTTTTTCATAAATAGTAAGCTTTACTGATTTGAGCAAATTCAATTTATCCCAACTGTTATTTATAAGCAATAAATTTATAAATACCTAACTCATAACTAAGTTTTAAAGTGAAGCTATAAGATATCTAGATTTGTCTGTTCATAAGTCTGTGTACACATTATAGATATGAGATCTCTACTGCTAAAAAATTTCCAAAATTAAATTTATAAAAGAGGTCTGTTTAATTCCAGCAGTGTAACCTAATGTGCTTACAAATTAAATGTTTCTAAAATAAAAACTGAACAAACTGACTTTCAGGTTTACATGAACTGGAAAATACTCAATATTAAGTTAAAACCTGGTATTAAGTTCAGTTTAAGTTTGTTTTATTTAGTATAGTTGTCTTTAGAGTCACCAATATTAAGTATAATACCTTTACTGTACCTAGGCTTAATGAAACTCAAATACGATCTTGCTGTATCTGTTGCACATTTGTCAAAAAAAAAAAAAATAGAAATTTGGTGTGATAAAATTCCAAGTAAATTAAATGCAGATGAGATAAGCGCTTTCGGGTAAGTACTTTTAAATATATTTTTAGAAATGTATGCTTAAGATAATCTCTGTAAATATTTGCTATCTTAAAATTCTAGAGTTGTGCTAAATTAAGTTAAATAATGGGAGTTTATTAAATAGCTATGCCATTTTGAGGTAAAATAAGATTGAAATATTAATTACTTAACACTCACTTCCTCTTACAGAGAAACTAAAGGTGTTTAGATATATTAACAAATGGTTGGTGCAGAATTCTTTTGACCTCCAGCTAAATCTAGTATGCTACATAGGGCCCCAAAACATCCCAAAGAGAGATTTTCATAGTGACCTATAATTTCATCTGACCAAGTGTTTTGAAACTTAACAAGCTTCCCAAATATCAAATTTTAATCAGAATTCTTTTGACTTCCAACTAAATCTGGAATGCTTCAGAGGGCCCCTGAAACATCCCAAAGAGAGATTTTAAACTGGTAAGTTTCATATGGTATGTTAAATAACGTGGGAAATATTGCCCAATGAATAATAAACCTTCCTAGGTTATACTGTATGAGCAAATATGATTAATATAGATAGTCTAGAAATTATATGGAATCCCTAAAAATCTGGTATGCCTGAAATGTTACTAGTCATAATTCTGGTCATTGTGACCCGATCTCTTTATTGACTGCAGTTTATACACAGTTATGGTTTTATTCTGATGCTTTTGCAAAATGCTTTCTCTTCAAGGAGATTTACTGGTTTCTAATAAATTTCAAACTATAGCACTGATCTAAACTGGATAAGAAATTTTAAAGATCTGATGAAAACTCTGATTTCATAAAAATGTTAATAAAAAATGATTAGTTACATGGGACTAAGTAAATTGATGAATATGGATATAATTTTTGGTTTTGTCTGAAATATTACTGGCTTTTAATCTGTGTTCCCCAGATATAAACAAACTTTCTCCTTAAGCTAATTATGACTCAGCAATTTGGTAAATTATACCTATGTAAGCAGACTTGGAACAGTTATCTTTTCCCTCTATCTGATCCCTCCAGAGACTAGAAACTCTTAGATCCCCAGTGGCTCTATCAGATAAATCAAGAAAATCACCTCCTAACAGGTAAAGGAAACTCAAGGCATTTTGAGGACCTTAAAGAGAAGAGAATTCACTTAAATCTGTAAGGCAAAAATATATGACAAGCCCTTGATGTGGCTTTCCTGGCCTTAGAAAACCTTATTAAAATTCTAACCTGAAAGTCCTTATTAAAATTTCCAACACAGCCAATTTAAAAGAGCCTACATGATCAAATAATCAGACTTAACTTATAAACAAATTAATCTTGATTTGGCTATATTTTACAAAATGAGGGTAACTTTAGAGAGAAAAAGACTATATTTTAGTGAGTATTAAATTCTAGTTTTGTTGACTGAGGTCTATATTTTACTAAGGCTCACTTCCCAGATCATTCTTTGTTGTTATGTTACAATGCTGCAATGTTTAATTGAATTATTAAAAGGGCACTCTAGGTTTGTTTCTGAAGCTCAGTAATCTATCCTTCGCTGAATATCCGATGTCACATGACCTGCAACCAGGGGATTACACATACAGGAACAGACATAACTTATAGAACTGTCTCCAACCTGAATGGAAGGACACTTTATCAGGTACTCTTAACTAGACCATGCACAGTGGAAGCTAAAGGAAATTGACTTTTGGATAAATTTTCAATCAGAAATATCCCTTGCATTGGACTGGCCTATAGATTAGTGCTCACCTTAAATCAATGCTCAAATGGAAAAGAAGCTACCAGGCCAGGATGAGAAGAAGAGACATCTGAGGTAGACACCTGATCCGAGAACCTGGACCAGGCCTGTTTATCAATTACTTTGATAGTTGCTCTTACCTTTGATTATGAACTAATCCAATTGTTAGGTTTATGGTCAATTAACTATATCTTGTTCTTCTGTGTTATCTTGGTGGGTTTCCCTACTCCAAGGTTCTAACTAGATAGCCCTCAGAAGTTTATTTTAAAAGAGAAATTGTAATTCTATTTAGGCCACTATTGACATTACAATTTGGGAGACCTCACCTGGGCAAATAATAATACCTGCTCTGAGCCTGACCATAAATATGAAATTTCTTATAAGATCACTCAAGCTCAATCAAGACAACAAGCAAGATTTCCACCAAAGAATATAACCTTCTTCAATTATGAAAAGAACTTATATAGTTAACACCAGGATATGGACGTTTAAGTTTAAAGGCTCTCTTATGTTGGAAAAATTAAACTGTACTAAAGATAATCAACCTAATAACACTATGGAATTTGGCTGAGAGACTTATGAACAGTGCCTGTATAACATCTTCCCTAAAGATAAGGATTGGCACAAAACAGACTAAGTCAGATGACCTGAGGATATACTGAGCTGCATCTAATGGAAGTTTTTCAATTAAATTCTTACTTATGACTTTAGTAACACTGCTAAATACATTATTTGTATTTTGTCTGTTTTACAAAATTGTTTCTGCATTACCAAATGTTAACTAGGCCTCCAACAAGACTGATGATGGCTAAACATCTTGAATAAATAGATAAAATTTATAACTCTGCATAGAATAATTTTAATAGTGTAATTCTAGGTATGTTTATCAATTTCTTTGATAATTGCTCTTACAATGAGGGGTAACAATTTTCTGGACCATAATAGACTAGTAAGTCAGATGATACAGAGAATTTTTGAGTATAAACAGGGCCAGATCCAAAAATTAACACCTGAGTTACATGTCAACACTATCTTCCACATGACCTAGGAATAAGCCTTCCTAACACCATGGGACAAAATTGGTCATGAAATGTCTCCCAAAATATTGGTTGAATTTAGGACCCAGGTTGAGCACTGTGAATGAAAATACTGCAAACCATATCAGTAAACAAAGAATGCTGAAGCCAACAAGTCATCAGTGGCTGCCGCCACCCTCCACTGAAGAAAAGCCTGCAGCCCAGCCTCTGCAGCCACTCACAATGGGGTACTCTGAGGGGACTCAGAATAATAAAGGACAGGATACTGGCCCTACATAGCTAGATGCTTGTCAAAGGAATGAATTCAATGAACCCAAATATTTGCTTCCTCCCGTACATAGAAAAGCACTAAATTCTTTAACTTGAGATTCCTGATTCTCTTTAGATAAAAAGTAATCTTTTATTGTTCCAAATAACTGATCTTTGTTGTAAACCTCCTATGTATTCTAGCTCATCCCCTACCTCTTCAGAACAGCCCCTCAGAGTGAGAGGCTGTCATCTGGGCTCCAGTCCTCCCACCAAATAAAACGTAACTCAATGTTTAGGCTGCACATTTATTTCAGTCAGCATAGGAAAATTTAATTCCACGAGGAAGGGAAATGTATTCCCACAAATTCTCAATTGTGATCATAATGGATAAATGTATGTCTTGCTAAAGGCCTCAGGATTATACATGATTCCATCTGGAATCCAAATAGCACTAACTCAGAAAGTTATTCCAAGGATGATGCTGACAAAACTTCTTTAAGGTGACACAAGGCTGCCCTTTACTGGACACAAATTATAAATTCACAAAAACCCTTATTGACTGTTTCCATAAAAAAAAATTATTGCATGGCCTTTTAGACACAGGAGCAGATATTTCTGTAATAGCCCTACATCAGTGGCCTGAACAATGGGTACAAGTGACTAGTCATATGGCTGTGACAGGAGAAGGATGCACTCACACGCTGATGCAAAGTAAAAAAAACTCTAAAATGTATTGGCCCAGAAGGACAAGCTGGGCGTATTCAGCCATTTATTCTCCCTATTCCAGTCTCTCTGTGGGGCGGAGACCTGTTACAACAGTGGAAAGTCACAATTCAAACTTTTGGGACCAAGCCACTGTTAACATACCTCCCCGTCCATTAGTCTGGAAATCTTCCACTCCTTTTTGGGTCAAACAGTAGCCCTTTAAAGGGGGGAAACTTAATCAAGCTAAGCATTTAGTCCAGCAGGGGCTGGACACACTGAGCCACCTGCTCGTCCCTGGAACACTTCTATCTTTACTATCCCAAAAAGGCCAGGCAAGCGGGTTGCATTACCTCAGGGCTGTAAGTGCTATCTATAATCCCACCCCTGGGAGCCCGGCAGCCAGGCCCCCCAGCCCTGCTATTACTCCTGCAGATTGGCCTGTCGTGGTTGTTGATCTTAAAGATTGCTCTTTCACTAGTAAGTTGGTAAAATCAGACCGAGAGCGTTTTGCTTTCTCTTTACCTTCACCTGACAATCAGGCCCCTTTGTCTCACTGTCAGTGGCGAGTTCTGCCTCAGGGAATGACTAACAGCCCCGCTACTTGCCAGCTCTGTGTTCACCAGGCCCTGCTGCCTGAGCGCTCTGCTTTTCCCTCCTGCCTGGTTTATCATTATGTGGATGATGTTTTACTTGCAGCCCCTACACAATCCCAGCTTCTAACTAACTATCGATTTATGATGGATCCCCTTTCCAAATACGCACTCCAAATAGCACATGAAAAACTTCAGCTTCAAAGACCTTGGGATTATCAAGGTTACATCTTTTTTAGATGAACTAATCCATCTCAATCAGGAATCTAGATACTACTCGCCTTCCTACTTTAAATGATTTTCAGAAATTTGGGGGAGATATAAATTATATTTGACCCATTTTAGGCATCACTGTGGGACAGCTTTCTAGTTTATTCAACAACCTTAAGGGAGATTCACCCTTAGAGCCCCCCTGAAAATGAACTCCAGAAGCTAAAGAGGAAATAGCACTCATTAAAAGGGCATCCAAAACAGACAATTAGGTAGGAGACAATTGGACCACCCAATTGATTTGTTCTTATTCCCCACCTTTTGGAACCTTACAGGATTATTGAGACAGCTTATTAGCAAAATTCAATGTATAAAAGAGATACTACTTTCTCATTTCTTTAAAACAAACAAACAAAAAACTTCTCTCCTATGCACAACAGCTTATAAATTTGTTATATATGGGCCGATATCGCTGTCAGCAATTGACTGGCTATGATCCAGACATGATTTACCCAAAAATATCCTTAAGGTTTCCAACAATTAGTCTCTTGATTTCTAATCTGCCATAGCTGACTTTACGGGGCAATTTGTTTATTCTCTACCCTCTGAGAAGTTGTTACAACAGCTAGCCCTTATCAATGTCATTTTGCCTCACAAGATTGTGACCACTCCTATTCACAAAGCTGTCATTGTCTTTATTGATGGCTCTGGAAAAACAACTAAGTCTGCATTTCCTGGACAAGCAAGGGCATAGATTGTTTTCTGCAGGGCAACCTCAACACAAAGAGCAGAACTTAAAGCTGCCATTATGGCATTGCAACACCCTGTTAATTTGATGTTTCACAATACATGGTTTATTTATACAAAATATAAAACAGTCATCAATTAAGAAATTAACAGACTCCTCTCTCTTTTCGCTGTTTCTTACTTTGCAATCTCTAATAGATAAATGTAAACATCCCCTTTTTGACATACACGTAGGGTCCCATACCAATCTACCCTTGACAGCCAGCAATGCTATGGCAGATCACTTTGTTGGTTGCAGCTTGGCTTTCAAAACAGCACAACAATCGCATAAATTCTTTCATCAAAACTGTAAGTCTCTGGTTAAACAGTTTCACCCAACAAACCGTCAAGCAAAACATTATTTCAGCTTGTCCTGTTCGACAGTTATTGGCTGGAGGACAGAAATCTTGGGGTGCCAATCCTTGGGGCTTAGAGCCCAATCAAATATGGGAAACAGACATGACTCACTATCCTTCATTTGGTCCCTAAAAGTATGTCCACGTTTCCATCAATGCCTTTTCTAAATCTATCTCTGCTTCCACACACATTGGTGAAAAAACAAAACACGTTATTAGTCACCTTCTTCATGCCTTTGCACACCTGGGCAAGCCATAACAAATAAAAACTGGCAATGGACGCAGCTATACCTCTGCTAAATTTAAACTCTTGTCAAAACTGCGAATTACAACAAGTTACAGGAATTCCTCTTAATCCCTCTGGACAAGCCATTATAGAAGGTACACATTCCACATTAAACTCTATGATTTAAAAACAAAAAGGTGGGGGGAGGATACACGCAGTATGATCTTCACAGATAGGTTACACAGAGCTGTATAAACTAAATTTTTTAAACTGTGTTGCTCAAGGTCTCACAGCAGCAGCTCACCATTTTACTAAAACAGCTCTGTTAGAGCAGAAATTCTAGAAAAAATATTACACAGGAAAATGATTCATGGGAAGGGCCCTTTAAATTAGTCACCTGGGGGCGAGGATATGCTTGTGTTCTTTTACCCCCAGGACCAGTTTGTCTACCTCCCTCATGTCAAACTTCACCGCAGACTGGAAGAACATACCTTATGACCCCAACCTTCAGGAGGACAATCCTGTCCCTCAGATGGCCAGCCTCTCCCTATTAGACCCCCAACCAGAGACCTGCCCAAACATCCTTAAGGCACCAGGTGTGACCTTGGGACAATTTAAGAAACTCAGTCAACAGACCAATGAATTTATGCAATGTGTTGGAGTCCCTCCAATCCAGAAAACAGGTTTTTATCAAGACTGGTTGTTGTTTCTCAAAACTCAGCTAAGGTAATACCTCTCCTGCTTTTGCTTCTCTGCCTCTCTGTCACAGAAGCGCTCCTATACTGGGCTCATATTGTAGATCCCCCTCTTTTAGGACCTATCTCCTGGTTGGGTGCCAATCCTCCTCTCAGCAGTGGTGACACCCCGTGGACTGGAAGAACCTGGCTCCCAACTCAAGGACCTCTACTAGATCAATGAGACTGGCTCAACTTAAATGAATCCATCTCCTTTTTCTCCCCTTTCCACCAGCCTGTTTTGCTAACATAACCACACCTGATTGTCTTATATCAAGCCTCATGCTTACTTACATTGCACTCCTAAAGACGGATTTCATAAGATGAATTTGACTTTCATATTTACTGCAACCATTGATGCTGGAAGTCTCCCTGATCAAAATTGCCCTCCACGGTTGGAATGCTGTCATATGACAGAAGCATGGACCCCAGAAAGTCAAAACTGTTTCTGGAACCCATGTCCCTCTCATTAAGCTACCATGAAAACTCTTTTTGCTAATTTCTCCCTTTTTGTTTGGGGCCACAAAGTTATTTATCATCTGAACATTTGTCCACTGTCTTTTAATGAAACCAGTAATTCTAGCATCTCCTGGAGTTATGAGGCTTTTCTGGCCCTATTCTAAGCATTCCCAGTGCTCACAGACACAGCCCCAGCACAGTAATCTACGCCATGTGGCTCTGCACTTTGTGCCTCATAACATATCTCATGGGAATTACACACTAAAAGATGGCCTATTTAAAGTTAACCTTACTTCTCATGTTTCTGATCACATTCTTTCTTGTACTCCACATCCTTGTATTTTTACTATGTCTTACCAAAAAATCAATATTACTCTTCAAAAGAGATTTTATTTACTTCAAGTTCATACGTCTGTCTGGTATACCTCCATATTAGCACAACGAATATTACATATTTAGGTCTCTCACATGTGATTGTCCTGAAGGGACAGCCATAGGTCTGTTTCCAGTCAGTCTCACACGTCCCTGGGAAGGGGCTAGCGGCTTTAATAAACTAGCACAAACTATCTCTAAATGGAGACCTAAATGCTTTATTGGATGGCCCATAGCATTCATCATCTCTGCCGCCGTCACTACCGCTGCAGCTTCTGCAGCGACTGTAAGTTGCTATGGGGCCGCGCCGTCTGTTCCACCCAATAGCCCATTGGGCAAGGTTTTGAATGGATGGTCTAATTATAGTTAGCCACCTATGACTAAGAAAAAGATGGTATTTTACTGTAATACTGCTTGAGTAATGTATGTCTTAGGTTCTGGGGAACACTGGTCTGAAAATGGGTTATTAAATTACTATATCATTCTCCAGTTAGAACTGTTTTGCCAGAGAAAAGGTAAATGGGAAGAAGTACCATATATACAAGTCTTTATGAAAGTCTATAATGAGGAAGGAAGGAAGCCAGGTACTAGATTGCTGGTTCAAATACAAGCAGAGAAGGAATATAAAAATGAACAGAGAAAGGTTACCAGACAAGTAAGGGAAGAAAGAAAACAGCAAGAACAAGCACCTTCCAATGTCATGGTCGCCCAAGGTATCATAGACGAGGAAGTTAAGGACTGACGGGGCCCGGGGCTCTCAGCTATGTTAAAGGTCCCCTGTAACAATTGCCACCCAAGAGCCTTGGGTACAGCTGACAGTGGGGTCTCAACTAGCGGACTTTCTAGTGGATAATGGCAGAAACTTCTGTCCCAGTACCAATGACTCAACTGCTGTTACGACCTGTGGAATGCAAATTTTGAGAAAGGGAGCAAGTAATTTGGAAACAAAAAGAAATCTTAAATGTCTTCTATAGAAGTCAGTAAAAATGTTTAGCTATCTAGTCAGGCAGCTTTGATTTGTTCCACCTGCCAAAAATTCAATTTCTATCCAACCTCTTCTGAGTCTTACATCGTTGTACCTAATTTATGGCTAAAGATTTAAAATGGGAATTATGAGGTCTCTGTGTTTGTGATTGTACGTCCCTATATGTGTGCTGTATATATGTGGCATGGCCAAAATTAATTCATTAAAGAGCTCTATCCAATTGGCTTAAAGGAAATTAAATGCTTATATAAATACTCAGGAATATAAAAGAAACTGGCCAGAATGAAAATTGGGTTTATGTGATCTAAAAAATATTCAGTACTGAATTAATACCTGGTCATTGAAGTTAGCTTAAGCAAATTGGTTTGATAAATATAGACATGTCTCGAGATTCATTAATGTTAAGAATAAAACTTCTACTGTACTTAGGTTTAATAGAAATACATAAGATCTTGTCATATTTGTTAAAATTTGTTAGCAAGAAAAACAACTCGGTATAATATTCTTGTAAGTAACTTAAATACAGATGAGAAAGAGCTTTTCGGTAAACTCTTTAGGAATGATTATTTCAGGAATATCTACTCAAATTGTTAGAGCAGGCAGATAGCTAGATATGAGCAGAGAAAGGGGGACACAGACCAAATGACAGGAATTAGGCAGAAAAGAGGGGCACAGGACAAATGCAGGAAACCACACGTCATGTGAGCAGCAGGGATCCTTGGGCAGAGAAAGAAAAGCTGGAATCCTTGGGCTGATAAGGGACCACAACTTTTGGCTTGGAGGCCAACAAAGAAAGGTCAGAAAAGGCAGGAATTTCTAGTGCCCGAATGTAACCTTTTACTCATTATGCCCTCATTTCAATAAAATTAGCCTTGCAGATCAGAAGTACCCATCATGCACCGACGCCATGAGGCTTCCGATCCAGACTGAATAAGGACAAAAATCCCTCCTCCCTTTGGGAAGGTGGAGTTGGGATGATAATCAGGGAATACGACCCAAACCCTTCCCTCCCCAATGAATATTCCGCCCATTCATTTTTACACCCTATGTAACTAACTTGCCAAAGAAACTAAGGGCAGCTGCTCACCTGAGCCTGCCCGCTCTCCCCTGAGAGTGTACTATCCATCCTTTAATAAATCCTCACTTTAACTTTTTAACCTCTAAGTCTTGTCTGAATGTTTTCTGGGACGGGACAAGAATCTGGTACACCAGTTGCACCTATCGGCGACATGTTTGGCAAGCTGCAGCCAGGAGATTGCAGATCTGGTAAGCCAAGGCCTCTCGCCTCCCTTGCGCTTGAGAGACTCAATTACTCTCTTATCATCTGTCACTTCTAGGGCGCTCGCCACTAAAACCAGTGAGGGGATCATGGACTAAAGAGACGATAGTTCTGTTCTGATAGTTCAGTTCTTTGCCTACCGCAAAACAATTTTCTATGCTGCATTCTATAGGCACACAGTTAAGAGCTTAATACTACCCCCTCCCCGAGGCTATCCTTGTCTCCTCTCCCTGCCTCCACCTCGCTACTTTCTGGTCTTTCTCTGCAAATGGGAGGGGGGAAGGAGGAATTTACCGAGCACTTCCCAAACCTTGCTGCCAGGTTTGTTTTCTATTTCTCATTGTTACATATGCACAGGGCTTGTTAGGGAAAGTTCCCAACAACTTTCACAGGAAGCTAAGGACCCAAACAACTTATAGGATATTTGCCCTCTGGGTTTCAAAAATAAATACAGCTTTAAATAAACTACAAGAGAGCATAGACAGCGGCTGAGGCTGCAGTCCCTATGGGAGCTCCCTCCAGCCACAGGTGCTTACTGGGGGACCACGTCCCTGATGATGGTGGGGGGACAATCCCTCACCGCGCGATAGGGTTCAGGCTATCATTTGCTTCCTACCACGGCACAAGGTCCTGGCGTCTAACAGACGCCCTCATGGTACACTATGTATACGGGGTCTACACCTACTCCAACCCCGCCTCTCTTAAGGTGGGACAGGATCTGGGCAATAGGGCCATGCTCTTGGCTGCGCCCCGCTGATACTGCACTTGGCGTTTTCCACCCAGGCCCTCAGTTCCCCCTCAGTACAGGCATGATGCTTCCACCTCGCGTCACCATACACCTTTCCCCGTGCGCAGCCCGCTGGATGGAGTGCATGTGGGAGGGAGAAGGGGGATGGAACGCTAAGATCTGGGGCATCACCCACTAAAGAAAGAGGTTATCCCACTGGGCCTTCAGGAAGGTCGCCATCTCGGGTTCTGCAGACCCAGGATGGGACAAGGTGAGCTCCCAGGACACTGAGACCATCAAGGCAGTTTGCCATGTGGGGGGTCGCTACCCCTACATCGGCCAGGTTCGGCAGGACTAGGTGGACAGGGACGCCTGGAACCAGTCCTGTCTTACGAAGTCCCCAGGGAACCTCCTAATGTTAATGTTCCTTCTCTGTTACAGGAGCATTCTCTCCCTGAAGGATCCATGGGAAACACTTCCTCCATCCCCAAGGACTCACCTCTTGGGTGCGTTCTGAGTCACTGGAACCAATTTTCTCTAGATTCTTTAAAACAGAAAAAATTCATTTTCTTTTGTAACACAGCCTGACCCCAATATAAACTCAGGGACAATGAGGCCTGGCCAGAAAATGGAAGCCTCAACTATAATACTATCCTACAGTTAGACTTTTTTGTAAAAGACAGGGAAAATGGACAGAAGTTCCTTATGTTCAGGCCTTTATGGCCTTAAGAGAAAACCCAGAGCTTTGCAAGTCCTATGTAAGGGAACCTTGTCTGCTGGGACCCATTCAAGCTACACAGAAGCCCCTATAATAGCAACTCTGGAGGAACACAAGCCCCAGACAGAAGACCCAAGCCCAGATGCTCTTTCACCATCTTCAACCCCTCCCCCACGCTATAAGCCTCTTTACCCTTCCGTACTGAAAGTGCAGCCAAACTTTCTTTGCCCCCTCCAGGAAGTAGCAGGTGGGCCTCAGGGAATTACCAGAGTCCACACTCCATTTTCTTTAACCTCAACCAGTGTCGCACACTGTTGGGCCGATTCTCAGAAGACCCCAGTCGGTTCACTGAAGATTCCAGACACTGACTCTCTGCTTTGATCTTACATGGAAAGACCTAAATATTGTCCTTTCCCACTGCTGCACCACTGAGGAAAAGACCCGTATCTGGGCATAGGCTCAAACATATGCTGATGGATTACACATTACCCAGCCTCAGCAATACCCTGTGGGCTTGACAGCAGTGCCTCTAATTGATCCCAATTGGGATTATCATCCAGGCCAGCCTGGCATCACTAGAAGGGACCGCATGTTCCTTTGCCATATTGAGGGAATGAAATGGTGCATAATTAAACCTGTTAACTATGATAAGGTTAAAGAGATCACCCAGGGCCGAGATGAAAATCCAGCCCTATTTCAGGCTCGGTTGGTAGATACCCTCAAAAAGTATACTAATGTAGACCCAAACACTTTTGAGGGACATACTGTATTTGCAACCCACTTTATTAGCCAATCAGCCCCTGATATACGTAGAAAGCTTCAAAAGCTTGCCATGGGGCCCCAAACCCCTCTTAACCATCTTATTGGCACGGCCTGCAGTGTCTTTAATTATAGAGACCTGGCTGAGGAGGAAAGTTAGGACCAGCGTGACGTAAGACGGGAGCGACGGCAAGCCAAGCTTCTGACAGCTGTCATGATAAAACCTAACCCACCTCCTGGCCACCCCAAAAGTACTCCCAGAAGACCCCCACCAGAAAGAGGAGTCTGTT
Organism: Vicugna pacos; assembly: GCF_048564905.1. NCBI lineage: Eukaryota > Metazoa > Chordata > Mammalia > Artiodactyla > Camelidae > Vicugna > Vicugna pacos. The sequence goes on from NW_027328721.1 coordinate 19,189,880, forward strand.
TTGGCTGTGGGAGCCCTGAACACTGGAGCAAGGAATGCCCAGGAAGCCGGTCTCAGCCTCCACCCAAGATGCCATGCCCACTCTGTAAAAAGATGGGCCACTGGAAGAGGGAATGCCCTCAGCTCCGAAGGGAGGGAGGAAATTCCCCCACACCAGTCAAGGCAGTGGTTGATTGATGGGACCCGGGACCTCCCAATGCTCCTGAGAAGACAGTCATCATCACTCAAGAGGAACAACTGGTGACCATTGACGTGGCAGGTAAGCTTGTCCAATTTCTAGTGGAAACAGGAGCCACTAAATCTGTCCTGACTTCTCACGCTGGGCCACTTTCCCCTGAAACCTGCTCTATTGTTGGGGTAGAAGGAAGGGCAAAGCTAAAACATTTCACCACCCCTCTAACTTGCGCCTGGTGAAATACCCTTATAACTCATAAATTTCTTGTCATGCCTAAATGCCCCAGCCCATTATTCGGAAAAGATTTTTCTCTCGGCCTTGGAGGTAACTCTTATGCTCCCTGAAAACCAAAAACAGGGTTTATTTTTGTCTGGAATATATATTATAAAAGATACAAACAGTCCAGCCAAAAATATTCCCCCAGAAATAAAAAAAAAAAAAACTTGTAGATCCACAGGTCTGGGATCAGAGAATCCCAGGAAAGGCAAAGTTTGTCACTCCTGTAAAAATAACTTCAAAGGAAACTAGTAACTTCACTTTCAGTGCCAATATCATATAAAACCAGAGCCTCGACGAGGCCTCCAACCCCTAATCCCAAAATTCATTAAATATGGGCTTTTGGTGGCATGCCAATCCCCTGTAATACTCCAATCCTACCTGTCCTCAAACCAAATGGGGAATACAGAATGGTCCAAGAACTTCGAATCATAAATGAAGCTGTAATTCCTCTCCATCCTATTGTTCCCTACCCATACACAATCCTCACTCAGATCCCTGAGGACACTGCCTGGTTTACAGTCCTAGATCTTAAAGATGCCTTCTTTTGCATACCCATTCACCCTGATTCCCAATACCTTTTTGCTTTTGAGTGGACTGATCCAAACACTAATGAAACGCTACAATATACCTGGACTGTCCTTCCTCAGGGATTCCAGGATAGCCCACACCTGTTTGGCAATGCCTTAGCAAAGGAACTAAGGGAACTCAAATTAGAGACGGGGCATTATTACAATACATAGATGACCTCCTTATCTGCAGCCCCTCAAAGGAAGCTTCAGACCAAAACACTATACAGGTCCTTCTCAGCACTCCTACTGCAGTAAAGTTACAGGGGACCACTAATTCAGTACATCTTTCTAGAATTAAACCTACCCCTCCCCCTGAGTCTTCACAGGACACAGATTCCAGGCTAAGTACCATTATCTCCCCTTGTGCCTGCTGTTACCCTCATCCGCCCACACTGACAAATATGCTTTGGTGGATTTGCATACTTATTGTCCTCTTTCTCCTGCTAGCTCTCACAATCTTATGAGTGCCGCTTTAACACCACACCCACACTTGAAAAAAAATGCTCTGTCAGTACTGGGTTTAGTAAAACCCGCTCCAATTCTAAAAGACACCCCACAGTTTCTTTTTTTCTCTGCCTTTTTTTCTTTTTCTCTTCCCCCCTCACCCCCCAAGTGCTAGGAACCCTAACTCTACCCTTACTTGTTCTTGTCTCATTTATCCAATCTCTTTGGTCTCAAGAGTTAACATGGAAAGATAACACAATAGTCAATAACTCTCGGATTATCGCTAAGGGAGAAAATCTCTCTCTGCTGGATTTGCCATACACAACCCATCACCCCAGGAGACATAAGCACTATTCTCAAGGACTACCCAGTCAACAACCACACTGTATTCTCTGCTTTTAATCAGTCTACTTTTGATTACTCTAGACAAGATTTCTCTTTAATCGTTACATGGGAGAGGCCCCCTCCTCTGTGTTACCACATCACACCTCCCTACTCAAAGGCTATAAATATCACCAAAACCTCCCTTATCTGTAATCAAGTTCTAGGATGTACCCCTTGTTACAATGATACTCACAGAGGAAACATAGACCCCTTTTCAGCCCGTGAGGCTCTCTCTAACAAAACATAAGCCCACCCCTAAATATCTTTAAGCCTATAAATTGGAGTGATATAGTGGGCCAGCCTCTTTACACATCATCCTGAACTCCTAACCACACACATTTATGCTATTACAATTCACAAACTAATGCCAACAAAATTTCTTGCTCTAGTTATATCAGCTATCCCCTTACTATGAGCCTCCCTGTCTATGAACCCCCTCCTGGATACTCCAAACCAAAAACAAAATTCAAAATACAGATGGACCCCTCCATAACTGTCTCCCACCTCCCGAAACTTTTCTCCAGCTATATAACCAAACCAATCTCACAGTTTGACCAGCACCACCTGGATTATTATGGCTATGTGGAACCTCAGATAACTACCTCACAGTGACCAAAGCCATTGCTCTCTCACATCTAGACAATACACTTCACTATGGGGACTGCAGCTTGGGAACCCTGGCTCCAGCCCAAATAACTGTCCTCAATGTGACCCATGTGAGACAAAAAAGGGCCTTTGGTCTGGTACTAGCGGAAATTATAGGGACGGTAGGTGATGCTGCCCCTTGGGGAGGATTTGCCTACCATGAAACAACCTTGAGGGAGCTAACCTCCTTCCTGGATAATGCACTAAAGAAAACCGGAGACACTCTAACACTCTTACAAAAGTCCCTTGATTCTCTGGCAGGGGTAGTCTTTGACAATCGCTGAGCCCTAGACTATCTCTTAGCAAGCAAAGGAGGGGTTTCTGCAGTCATAAATAAAACATGCTGCACATACATTAATGTCTCAGGGGAAGTAGAAGTAAATGTTAAAGAAATTTATGAACAGGCTTCCTGGCTCCACAGGTACAACCAAGGAAAACAGGAATGGACTGAGACACTTAAGGGATCGTTTCCAGGGTATACCTGGCTTCTTCAATTTCTAGGCCCCACAGCCACCATATTTCTCATCTTTCTCTTTGGTCCTTGTATTTTTAACCACCAAGTAAAATTTCTATCCTCTAGAATACAACAACTTCACCTTCAAATGATGATGCAACAAGGATTCCAACCCATTCCACCTGAAGATAAAGACCATCAACATCCACTGGACAAGGCCTCTGCCTCCTTGTACTCCCCACTCTCCATCCCTGCCACTACTAACAATCACGAAACCCATATCTCTGACAGATAGCAAGGAGATCTGGGCCCACAGGTAGGGATTACGTCCATATTCAGCTTGAAGCAGTTACAGAAGACTGACCATCAGCCCTTTTCCCCTTAAAAGATTTTAAGGGTCCAGACTCCTTGAGGGGAAAATGTTAGAGCAGGCAGATAGCTAGATATGAGCAGAGAAAGGGGGACACAGACCAAATGGCAGGAATTAGGCAGAAAGGAGGGGCACAGGACAAATGCCAGAAACCACATGTCATGTGAGCAGCAGGGATCCTTGGGCAGAGAAAGAAAAGCTGGAATCTTTGGGCTGATAAGGGACCACAACTTTTGGCTTGGAGGCCAACAAAGAAAGGTCAGAAAAGGCAGGAATTTCTAGTGCCCGAATGTAACCTTTTACTCATTATGCCCTCATTTCAATAAAATTAGCCTTGCAGATCAGAAGTACCCATCATGCACCGACGCCATGAGGCTTCCGATCCAGACTGAATAAGGACAAAAATCCCTCCTCCCTTTGGGAAGGTGGAGTTGGGATGATAATCAGGAAATACGACACCCTATGTAACTAACTTGCCAAAGAAATTCAGGGCAGCTGCTCACCTGAGCCTGCCCGCTCTCCCCTGAGAGTGTACTATCCATCCTTTAATAAATCCTCATTTTACCTTTTTAACCTCTAAGTCTTGTCTCTGAATTTTTTCTGGGACGGGACAAGAACCTGGATCACCAGTTGCGCCTATTGGCGACAAAATGATCTCCCCAGATATTTGGTAACTTGAAATTTTATAGTGGTGCTAAGTTAAGTTAAATGATCGAAGTTTATTAAATAGCCAGTTCATTTTCAGATAAAATAAGACATTGAAACATTTATTGCTGAATATTGACTTCCTCTTGCAAAGAAACAATAGATATTTAGAAATAAATATTAATAAATATGTGGTGCCACCCTGAAATATTCTCTACTACTAAGGGAAATATCTCAGTATTCTAGGAAAGTAAGATGAATGCTTTCATTAAAAGAAGATATAAGAAATGGAATTATGTTTTGTTAATAAAAAAAAAAATTGACATTGTCCTAAAGCTAGTTGCTTCTGAATGAAAAAGAAAATATGGAACAAAATAATATGGATAGGGAAATTTGTGGAAGGCTTGCAAAAGAGGAACCCTGAGGAAAAGGTTTTACACATGGTCTGGATTGGCTAAGTTTAAAATGAATTTAGTCCAGAAAATTAATCCTTAAAGTAAGATGGTACAAGGCTAGATTTAGTTCGCTTTCTCTCTGTTGAGAGAACAAAGTTATCTTAAAATGTTAATCTGCTTTTAGTAACAGATTTTAAAGTTTCTTTTATCCCTTAAGTGATCTGTTCTGTATTTATCTTTGAAATATTTTGTTAATGAATAAGTAATGTTTCAAAGTGACCAATATGTTTATCTGACCAAGTGTTTCGAAACTTTATAAAAAGCTTCCCAAATATCAAATTTTAATCAGAGTTCTTTTGACCTCCAGCTAAATCTGGGATGCTTCAGAGGGCCCTTGAAGCATCCCAAAGAGAGATTTTAAACTAGTAAGTTTCATGTGGTATGTTAAATAACATGGAAAGTATTGACCAATGAATAATAAATCTTCCTAGTTTATATTGTATGAGAAAATATTAATATAGATATTCTAAAAATTATATGGAATCCCTAAAAATATGGTATGTCTGAAATGTTACTAATCATAATTCTGGTTATTGTGACCAGGTCTGTTTATCAATTACAGTGTAAATAGGTGTTTAACCATGCTATTAAGTCTTCTGTCATTTATAGACAGTTATGGTATTATTCTGATGCTTTTGCAAAATTGCTTTCTCTTCAAGGAGATTTACTGGTTTCTAATAAATTTCAAACTATAATAGTGAACTAAACTGGGTAAGAAATTTTAAAATTCTGATGGAAACTCTGATTTCATAAAGCTGTTAACAACATCAAAAAGATTAGTTACATGGGGCTGAGTAAACTGATGAATATGGTTATAATTTTTGGTTTTGCCTAAAATATTACTGGCTTTTTAATCTGTGTTTTCCAGATATAAATAAGCTCTTCCCCTTAATTAATTATGACACAGCAATTTGATAAATTGTACCTATGTAAGCAGACTTGGAACAGTTATCTTTTTCCTCTATCTGATCACTCCAGAGACTTGAAACTTTTAAATTCCCAGTGGCTCTATCAGATAAATTCGGAAGATTACCTCCTAACAGGTATAGGAATCTCAAGGCATTTTGAGGACCTTAAAGAGAAAATACTTCACTTAAATCTATAAGGCAAAATCTGTGACAAGCCCTTGACATGACCTTCCTGGCCGTAGGAGACCTTATTAAAATTCCAGCCAGAGAATCCTTATTAAAAGTTCTGGCACAGCCAATTTAAAAGAGCCTATATGATTAAATAATCAGAATTAATTTGTGGAAAAACTTTTCTTGATTTGGCTATATATGATAAAATTGAGGGTAACTTTAGAGAGAAAACGATTAGGTTTTATTGAATATTAAATTCTAGTTTTGTTAATTGAGGTCTATATTTACTAATACTCACTTCCCAGATCATTCCTTGCTGTTATGTTACATTGCTGCAAAGTTTAATTGAATTATTAAAAGAACACTCTAGGTTTGTTTCTGAGGGTCAGTAATTTATCCTTGGATGAAGATCCGATGTCTCATGACCTGCAAACAGGAGATTATACACACTGGAACAGACATGATTTAAAGAACTATCTTCAGCCTGAATGGAAGGACCCTTTATCAGGTACTCTTAACTAACACAGTAAAAGCTAAAGGAAATTGACTTTTGGATTAATTTCCAGTCCAAAAGAGCCCTTGCACTGGAATGGCCTATAGAGTAGTGCTAACCTTAAATCAATGCTCAAATGGAGAAGCTAGCAGACCAGAAAGAGAAGATGACATCTGAGGTAGACAGCTGACCCAAGACACCGGACCAGGCCTATATACCAATTATTTTGATAATTGCTCTTACCTTTGATTATGAACTAATCCAATTGCTAGGTCTATGGTCAATTACCTCTATCTAGTGCTTCTGTGTTATCTTGGTGGGTTTCCCTACTCCAAGGCTCTAACTAGATAGTCCTTAGAAAATTTAATCTAGGAAAAATAAAAGAAGAAATTATAGTTCTATGTAGGCCACTATTGACATTACAAAGTGGGAGCCCTCTCCTGGCTACTTAATAATACCTGATCTGAGCCTGGCCATACATATGAATTGTCTTATAATATCACTCAAGCTCAATCAAGGCAACAAACAAAATTTCAGTCAAAGAATATAACTTCCCTCAATTATGGAAAAGACTTGTATAGTTAATATCAGGGTATGGACATGTAAGCTTAAAGGTTCTCTTATGTTTGGAAAAAATTTTAAAAATTGAACTATACTATGGATAAGCAACCTAATAACACTAGGAAATTTGTCTAGGAGTCTTATGAACAATGCCTGTATAACATCTTTCCTAAAGATATGTATTGGTACAGAACAGACTAAGTCAGTTGACCTGGAGATACACTGAGCTGCACCTAATGAAAGTTCTTGTTTTAAATTCTTACTTATGGCCTTACTAATGTTGCTAACTATATTATTTGCATTTTGCCTGTTTTACAAAATTGTTGTTTCTTGCATTACCAAATGTGTCAAAAGTGTGACTGAGCCTCTGATAAAATGATAAAGTAGCTTGGAACAGTAGAACAGATATATGCTTCTGCATGAGACCTATGATTGTAATGGTGCAACTCTAGATATGGGAAAAAACAACAAGAGAGAATATTCTCCTGGACCATAACAGACTAGTAAGACAGGTGGTCCGGATAATTTTTGCTACTGTTAATAAGGCCTAGTCCTGTAATAGCACATTGAGTGGCCTATCAATATAATTCTTGCATGGCATAGGGATAAGCAGTCCAAGCTCCGTGGATGAAATGGTTGTGCCAAGCCATGGTCAAATGTATGATCATGCAGGCACTCGCCATCAGCCTCTACAAGGATTGGGTCACGTTGGCACTTGCCTTCGTACTCTGCTTGGATTAAATCATGAGCCACTGCAGCTGCTGACCTCCAACACACCCTGAAAGGTGTTCGGGGTGGAGGTCAGGAATGGGGCGCTCTGTGCTCTGGGAAAGCTGGCTGAACAGACCTTCAAATAGCTAGATTTTTTTCAGGAAAAGATCTTATGAGCCCAAATTCCTGCATCTCCTCATATCCAGAAAAGCACTAAAACCATTAATGGTGACATCTGCTTTGTCCACTAAGAAGAGAAATGCATTTGAAAATCAAAATGAAATAACTATAGTTCAGACATTCAATGTAAAACTAGGTAAACATTGTAGATGTGATTTCAGACAAATTTCTGTATTGCTGAGAACTTGAGTTTTCTGAGCAATGTCAAAATTGGGATGCCACCGCCATTATCAAAGCAGTGTCTGCTGGCAACTTGTAGCTACAACCTAATGGGCTTAACTTCTCCTCTTGTAATTATTGAGTTCCTAGATCCATACTGCCTGTCATGCTTTCACACCAGATGAGTCCAGGAGCATCACAACTGCCCTAGAGGACATGAAACAACAAATACATAATGTAGGGGATTCAGATGCATATGTGGGAGAAATTACATCTCAAGTTAACACCTGATTTTCTGGCATCTTTCCATGGACCTCAAGGTCTCAAATGCATTCTTTTGGGAATTTTACAGTTTCTGTTTTCACTTCTGTTAACAAAAGTGTATATATATATATATATATATTTAGACTAACAGTTTTCTGATGTCTAATGTGCAGGAAAAAAAGAGCTAAGGCTCTTTCTGAACCCCCAGCCATATGGCAAGATCAGGCTGGCTTGTTCCATTTCAAGAACCCCCCAAAAACACCCACATTCAACAGGAAGCAGGCAGATGAACACGACGCCCATCTCCCTATTTCCATAGAAATTGAATGAGAAACTGACAGTGGGGATTTTGAAGTAGAATTAATAAAATGGCCACACTTAGGCTAACAGATTTCTTCTTCTCATACACAACCTTAAAACGGTCAACTGATCTGATTAACTGGTTGCTACTCTTGGTTCCAGGCCTATTGTTAAAACTGTAGCTATAGATTTTACACTTTCTACTTTATTCCGGTAATCAAAAGCTATAATCTCACAGAGAAAAAAATGTGACAATGAGTGTGTATATGTCCATGAATGACTGAAAAATTGTGCTCAACACTGGAATTTGACACAACATTGTAAAATGATTATAAATCAATTAAAAATGTTAAAAAAATAAATAAAAGGAGATTCTAAATACTAAAAAAAAAAACCCTATAATCACGCTTGGTCTCCAGGGAGAAGGTCACAGGACTTAACCTTATAAAATAGCCTGAGTTACCAAAAAGACCACAACTTGGGTGCTTCTAATGAAGAGATGGAAAGAGTGACAAACACTGGCGGAAAATGACCTTTTGTATATTTGCCATCATTATGTTTACATTTTGATATAGTCACTGAGGTCATTGTAGTGTTTTAACCTGAAAAATGAGGTAAATAAATTAGAAGAAATCAATCATTTAATTTAAATGTAAATTAAATCACATTGTGAAATTGTTGCAAATTCCTTCTCTGTTGCAATGTGTAAATTGTTTAAATTTTATAGAGTAGCAAATTTCTTAAAATTTCAAAACAACAAATACTTTTTGAACACCTACATACACACTAGATATAAGATATGTATGACTTATGCATAATATGACATCTATGTGTGTCAACATTCATATATATAACTGCATAAAACAAAGTGGAGTTTTCTCACCCTGTTCCTCAGGCTTATACCTTGCAGGTAACCAGAATTAATGTATGGTGCAAATCCTTTTGGGTTTGTTTTATTTTAAACAGAACTAAAGTTGTAATCCAGGTCAATGTGCTCCAAATTCTGTTATATCAGGTTATAAAGCAGATTTTCAAGGCCACATTGATCTTAAAGTTTACAGATTGCCTCTGTTCTCCACATGTTACTAAAGTACTTCCTTCGATTTCAATAAAGACAGGTTGCAGGAATGCGGCAGTTCTGTGTGAGTGTTTGCTGTAGCGGGTGTAACCAGCAGCACACAGACACTCCTGGTGTCATGGCCCACGTCTCCATAATAACATCATATCAAGCCAAGATGCCCTCCCTGTTCAGATCAGCCCCTGTGCCAGTCCCCCATGATGAGGAACTGTCTCCTGAGGCAGCTCAGACAGCTCTGATTGCTAGAAAGTTCCATGTGGTGCCCTTTAAATTTAACTTGTCCAGAGTAAAACTCACTAATTTGAGCTTTCAGAAAGGGACAGCTCTCTTGATCTTTGTTAACAAAGAACTTACACCAGCAAATTGTCAGGACCCTCGGCCAATAAAGGCTTTCAGGCTAATGTTACTAGCTTCCTCCAAAGAGTGCTCAGTACACGGAAGTTTCTTTAACCATGTGCTTCTAGATGCAGAGATGGGCTCTAAGGTGTAAGGGTTGTAATTCTGTGACACTGTGTTGTGAAAGGTGCACCTATTATGGACTTTGACAACAACATGTGTTAATTTTATAAAACTCATATATGAGTGAATGAGTAAGGTCACATCCCTAGAACTCCTGAAAACTGCTTGGAAGTCCAGAATGCCTGAAGCTCTGGGACAGTCACCTGCCCCCACCCATTGCCTCTGGCACTGTGCTTTACGTTGTTGGCCTTCTCTGCTGTATTCTAGAAATAATGCAAAATGTTGTTTAAATATTCTGGAATTTAGCTTTTATCCAGATAAGATGGCCTGGATATGCAAGGGGTTACAGTTTAAATTATAGGAGATGTTCAAAGCACAGGATTGTGGATATGTAGACCTAAAGGAAGCCAGTGATCTGGGCACAGGCCCCCTGTGCCGTGTTTGGGAGAATCAAGGGATCCACATTATTTGTTGAAGTGTTCTGAGTTGGTTTCCCTCGTTTTGTTTGTAGTGATATTGAGGAGGCTGTGTTTGGATCCTGGCTTTGTTTTGTAACCTCAACTTTATGGTTTTTGACTCATCAATGTTTGTACTTGCAGTGGGTTTATTTTGACAGTACCTCTGGTCCCTGGGGTACAGGCTCATCCTGTGTTGGCAGTACCTGCTCCAGCCATTGCCATGTGGACACTCAGGATTTCCATTCCTGAAGCCTCCCCAGCCCAGAAGTCTGAGCTTATTTGACCTGCTTTGAAAAGGTATGCATATATACATTTTTAACATTCTTCAGTATCCCCATGAAGAAGGAGGACTTTAATATCTACTGGGTAGTGTTTTTGTTTTCTTTTTAATATTTTTTCTTTCATGGTGGACCTGTGCGCCTGTGAAACGTGCACTGTTTCATGCCACGCCCCTTCATGCAACCCCCACACCCCACCATACCACTGGTTGTGTTCTTTAGTAGACGTTCTGTGGTTTTACATCAGTTTTTAATATTGGTGCCAGGTGGTTCCAAAGGTCCTGGTGATTGTCTGTATGTTCATCTCATGATCCTCAGTGTTGCTGAAAGATCAGCTCCCGTCCCTAATGAGCCAAATAACACAGAGACCGGGTCTTGGAGCTTACAAGAAAGGAGGCAGCTTTATTACTCATCCAGGCAAAGGAAACTCACAGCAGGCTAATCCCTTCAAAACTGTGCACCCACCTTTGCAATGGGGCAGGATAATTATATAGCCATAGCTTAAACAACGAAGCGTTCATAACAACTGACAGAATCATGTTCTCATCAGAAGACTCAGAATGGCGTCATGATGCCTCCAGGGGACCAATTCTATAGAGAATAGTGGTTAGATCACTTTATCTCATTAGCACTCAAGGTGTGGCCTTCTTTGTAAGGTTACAGTCCTTTGACTTTCTCCCTGGAGAAGGACACAGAGACCAAGCATGTTTATGACTTTCGATTACTGGAATAAAATAGAAACAGTAAGATCAATGGCTGTAGTTTTAACACTGGGCCTGGAGTTGTGGGTAGCAACTGGTCGGTCAGGTTCATTAAGCATTCTAAGGGCAACCATCAGAATAAGAAGTCTGTTAACCTAAGTGCGACCATTTTATTATTCCCCCTTCATCGTGATTCATTGAGAATGGAAGGTAGGGACTTCTGGGCTTCTTGACACAGTCTTGTTTTCAAGGTGACATTTAAAATTAGGCTTATCCCACCCATCTCCTTGGCCCCTCCCAGGCCCTAACCCTAACCCTGTAACCAGAGTCTGTCCTTGGGGCTCTTGCAGGCCTCTCCAAAAGACAAACTCAGAGTCTCTACATTTTCAAGTTTTGCTGATAATTACTTCTGGAAAAAAACACAAAGTACATTTGATTTTTGTTGTTGTTGTTGTTTTCCAGAATAGTAAATTTACAAAGCATAAGAAACTGTTTACAGAATCCTAAAGTTAAGGATTCTTTTTATAAAATGTATTTTAAAATTCCTTAGGTAATATATATTTTGTATGAAAACATAAGCAATACTGAAATATATGGAATAAAAAGTTTCTCTGTAGACCTTAATTTGCTGGCTGGAGTGTTTGCACATTGAATTTTGATAGATACTAACAATGGATGCTTTCCAAGGTGTACCACCACCACCACTGGCAGACTTCGAAGGCTTCCCAGCAGGGTTCCCAACACTGGGAACATCTTTGCAAATGTTTACCAGTTTGATAGGTGCGAAAATAGCATTTCACGTTCATTTACATTTCTCTGAGTACAGTAGAGTTGAGTATCTTACTGTTCTTTTGTTTGGCTCTTTTCTGAGACAGGACACAAAAGTCATCTTGTACTGGGAAGGTGTGAGGTGCTGTTACAGAATCCAACCTCATTCTGCTCACCACACGACAAACCAATAAATCAGTAGATGAGGTGTTGGAGCAAGGAATAGCGACTTTATTTGGAAAACTGGCAGACTAAGAAGATGACAGACTAATGTCCTGGAGAACCTTCTTCCCCAACCAGAATTCAGGCACCTTTTATACTTGAAAGGGGTAGGGGTGTGATTGGTTGTTGCAAACTTCTTGGTGTAGGAATTATTTGTTCTTGTAATCCTTTGTTCTTGCAGCTCTCCACATGATTCATGTCATTGTGCCCCTGTAAATCCTCCAAAAAAAAACCCATTATTTTCTATTCTGCAACTTGTCATCTTTATATGAGTGCAAAAGTGTGAATATCCTTAAAGGTCAGAGTCTTGGGAATAGGCTGCCTTGTATATTTCAGACTAAAGGCAACATTCTTTTACAAAAGGTGCCGAGCTAGCAAGGCTAAGCCTAGAAAACAGGGCACAGGGTTAAAGCCAAAGGAACAGATCTAGCATAGAGTCAGATTTCTTCTTTTCTATTACAGTGCCTTTGCTGAGAGATAAGAGGATGTTTCTGGGCGGGTCCTCCTCTGCCCCTGGCAGGGATTCGGCAAGAACCCTGCCAGACTCACCATGACTGTGGATGGAACTGCTCTCCAGCAGAGAAAATAACAATTATTGGTGATTAAAATTACTTGTCAAAGTTTCTTCAATTGCCTGTAAACTATACCATGTAGGGTGCGGGGAACTTCTCACTTGCCCATCAATAATCAGGCTCCCCAGATACAAGCGACCAGCATTGCACCAGGTTCCAAGATGGCCTAGCCAAAACAGCTTCACACTTTTCTCTTGAACCTTTGTCTCCTAACAAGTACACCTTCAAAGCTCTGGTTCCTCTTCCCTTTTCTGCCGCATGAATGAACACATCTCTGAACCCACCTGGGCTGAGCCCAGATCATGCAGACAACCACATGCTGTCCATTGCCAGGCTTGGCTGCATCCTCCCTCTAGCATGTTCATGTGCCCAGCACCTCTGCCATAGGGGTCTGGATCACCATCTGTGCCATCACCCAACCAAGGACTACTGGTGGGTGGTGAACAGCCCAGGACCACCCTGGCATGCAGCCTAGGATCTCCCTGAGCCTCTGGCTTAGAGAAAGCACAGGGCATGGGGGGCAGGGTTCCTGGGTGGGAATTGGAACCACCTCCATTCTCACCCACCAAACCCCAAAGCCTCAGATACAGGGCTGTTTGCCCACACACTACGCCAGAGCTCTGACTGGTGTCTGTCGCCATGATGATTGGAGCCTGTAATGCCCCACCCCATTGGGTGAAGAATGAGGGTGTCATCTCGGGTTAGGGGTGCACTCAGAGTGAGGAGAATCATACAGTGTGGGGACAGGCTGAGTGGTGAGGGGCCGCTCAGAATGGAAGTGACCCAGCTGAGGGTTGAGGCTTCAATTTTGGGGTGAGGGAACCATCTTGGGATGGGGGACCTGGGGTAAGGTATGAAGGGTCAGTTTGGAGTTCAGGATCCATAGATTGGACGTGGTGGGGCAGAAAGTGGGAGCGGGGATCTCAGTGTGAGGAGAAGCTTCACCTTGGGGGTCTTTTTGGGGACCTAGCTTGGCTGGGAGTAGGTGTCAATGATGGGGGGCAGTGAGAAGGAGAAGTGGGGCTGGGGGTGTAGCCTGGCCCTGGGCCTGTGGTTGTTCTGAATGGATGCCGGGACCCTGTCAGTGATGGGAGAGGAAGCATTGGGAATGGGGCCCTGCCTGGCCTCCCACACCACAACCTGTACTGCAGGAGCTGCAGCCCGAGCGTCCACGCTGCGGGCGGGTGGAGGAGGGGCGCGCGCGGACGCCGGAGCCCGCCCAGAGCGCGTGGGGGCTGGGCTGGAGCCGGGCGCCCCTGGGCCAGGCCCCAGAGGAGGGGGACGGCCTGGGGTCTGGGCCGCCGCCTGCCGTCGCCTTCGCTGCTGCCGCTGCCGGGCAGGTAAGGGGGCGCTGGTGGGGGCGCGCAGGTCGGGGTGCGGTGGTGAGGCCGGGGCCGCGCTGCTTGTTAGGACCCAGAGGCGGGTCCGGGCCGCCGCCCTACTGCGTGGTGCGTAGTCCCCCCCACATTAGTAGTCACTGAACCCCGCACCTTCACTGCCGCTGGTACGCGGGTCTGGGAAAGCGGGTGCAGCCCCGGGAGGTGGGAGGGCGCCGGCCGGGCCCGGAGCACCTCCGACTGGGCCTCAGGCCAGAGCCGCCCTGCGCAGGTGGGCCTGCCTGGCGAGTGGTGGCGCCCCGGACCCTCCAGGGCGCAGGCGACCTGGGGCGGAATAATGGGCGAGGCCCAGGTCTTTGGGAGCTTGTCAGCCTGACCTGAGATCAAAAGCCATTGACAAGTCTATTTTCAGTCTTTTGAGGAATCTCCATATTGCTTTCCACAATGGCTGCAGCAAGCTGCGTTCCCACCAGCGGTGTAGGAGGGTTCCTTTTCTCCACAGCCTCCCCAGCATTTATCGTTTCTGGACTTTTGAATGATGGCCATTCTGTCTGGTGTGAGATGATACCTCATTGTAGTTTTGATTAGCATTTCTCTGATATTTAGCGATATTGAACATTTTTTTTAATGTGCCTATTAGCCATTTGTATGTCTTCACTGAAGAATTGTTTATTTAGTTCTGCCATTTTTGGATTGGCTAGTTTTGTTTGTTTGTTTTTTTAATTCAGTTGTGTGAGCTGTTTATATGTTCTGCAAATTAAGCCCTTTTCAGTCTCATTTTTTGCAAACATTTTCTCCCATTCCATAAATTGTCTTTGTTTTGCTTATACTTTCCTTTGCTGTGCAAAATCTTATAAATTCAATTAGGTCCCATTTGTTTATTTTTGCTTTTATTTCTATTCGTTGCATAGACTGCCCTAGGAGAACATTGTTGAGGTATATGTCAGATAATGTTTTGCCTACATTTTCTTCTAAGTGGTCTATAGTGTCTTATCATATGTTTAACTCTTTAGACCATTTGAATTTATTTTTATGTAAGGTGTCAGGGAGTATTCTAACTTCATTGATTTACATGCAGCTGTCCAATTTTCCCTGCAATGTTTGCTGAAGAGACCGTCTTTATTCCATAGAATGTTCTTACCTACTTTTTAAAGATTAATTGACCAAAAGATTGTGGGTTTACTTCTGGGCTTGATATTCTGTTCCATTGATCCATATGTCTGTTTTTGTACCAGTACCCTGCTGTTTTGATTACTGTAGCTCTGTAGTACTGTCTGAAGTCTGGGAAGGTTATTTCTCCAGCTTTGTTCTTTTTCTTCAGCAATCTTTTGGTAATTCTGGGTCTTTTGCAATTCCATATACATTTTAGGATTATTTGCCCTAATTTTGTGAAAATTGTCCTGGGCAATTTCACAGGGATCACATTAAATCTGTAGATTGCTTTGGGTAGTATGATCATTTTAACAATATTAATTCTTCCAATCCAAGAGTATGGGATATCTTTCCATTTTAAGTTATCTTTAATCAACATTTTGTAGTTCTCCATGTATAAGTGTTTCACCTGCTTTGTGAGATTTATTCCTAAGTATTTTGTTGTTTTGGATATGATTTTAAAAGAGATTGTTTCTTTACTTTCTTTTCCTACTGTTTTATTGTTAATGTAAAGAAACGCAGCCGATTTGTGTATCTTAATCTCTATCCTGCTACCTTGCCAAATGTTTTTATTTTTGGTTCATTTCTGTATTTTTCTTCTTCTTTCAGAAAATAACCTTATGGTTAGATGATTTCCGTTATTGTTATATTTGTGTTTCTCTCACCTGTTTTTGCATATCTAATGTAGGTTTTTAATTTATGGTTTTCATGAGTTTCATATACGTTGTTCTGTTACAATATCTGACTGTTTTCAAGTGATTGTCATTTAAGGTCGCTTAAAGTTTTATTCCCTCTCCCCCTTTTTTGTTTTGTTTTTGATTTTATTTTTTACATCTTCCTATACCTCTTGTAAGTGTTTATTGTAATTATATAGTTGTTTTTATAATTTTTGTTTTTAATCTTTGTAGTAGCTTATTTAAGTTGTTGACACAGCCATTGCTGCATTTTTGCCTTTAAACTGGGATTTCCCCCTTCCCAGAAGTTCTTCTTTTCCTTGGTAATTTTCTTGGGAGGTGGGTAGTTTTATTTACTTATTTTAGTGCGATTGAACCCATTACCTCATGCATTCTAAGCACACTCTCTACAGCTGAGCACTACGTTCCCCTCAACAAGTTCTTATTTCTTTTTACAGATTTTTCTTTTTCACATAAAAAGATCTTTTAATACTCTTTGTAAGGTTAATTTAGGATTGATGAATTCTTAGTTTTTGCTCATTTGAGAAGCTCTTTAACTCTCTTTCAATTGTGATTAATAACTTTTCTGACTAGAGTAGCCTTAGGTTGCAGATTTTTCTCTTTGAGTACTTACTAATGTTGCTAAATGTTTACAATAGCATGTAATCATGGCTTTCCCTTCTGGCCTGCAATGACTCTGCTGAAAAACAGCTGATAGTTTATGAGGAATTTCCTTTCATGTGATGCTTTCCTTTTCTCTTCCTACATTTAGAATTCTGTTATTCATTCATTCATTCATTCAAACAAACCAAAACTTTTGTCATTCTTTGCAAAATCTATAACATTTTATCTGTTAGGAAAAAGAACAAAGAAGTCATTCTTTTTTGCTGATTTTTACAATTCTGTCATTATCTTTAAATTTTGCTTTTTGAATAATGATTTGTCTTGATGTGGGTCTGTTTGAGCTGATACCATTTGTGACTCTGTGTTTCCTGCGCCTGGATCTCTGTTTCCTTTTTCGGATTAGGGAAGCTTTCAGCTATAATTTTATCCAATGTTTTCTCACCCTTTCTCTTCTCTTTCAGGGACCCCTATAATATGAATGTTAATATGTTTGATGCTGTCTCAGAAGTCCCTTAAACTCATTTAATGTATTTTTTCTTCTTGCTCTTCTAATTGGGTGTTTTTTATTATTCTATCATCCAGATTGCTAATGTAGCATCTGTACTGACTAATTTTCCATGTTACCTACACTTCTGCTCTGACTGGTTCTTTTTGTATATTTTCTAGTTCTTTTTAAAAATTCTCCCTGTGTTCATCTGTTCTTTTTCCCAGTGCAGTTATCATTCTTATTACTATTGCTTTGACCTCTTTGTTAAATAAATTATTTATCTCTTTTCATTATGGCTATTTTCTTATTATTTCACTTAAAACATATTCCTGTCTTTTCACTTTAACTTTCTATATCTCTGTGAAGTTAGGTGAAACAGTTACCTGTCCCAGAATTCAAGGTGTGTCCTTGTGTGAGAGCATTCCTATGCAGTCTTCTGTGCCCAGCGGATCTGTGGGAAGAATTGCATCTTAACTGATAGTTGGCTGCCATCTTCCCCCAGGATGTGCTGGCTGCCAGAGTAATGGGGGGGTACAGCTGGAGTTAGAGGGATTGGAGCCAGTTCCAGGTTCAAGCAGGGGCTTCTCCTCTGCTCCATGACTGTTAACAGCCCTATCAGGGGTGGCACAGGGTCCTGTTGGGCTGGAGCAGGATCTCTGTGGGAGTTGGGTTCTCCTGGGTTTGAGGGCAGTCTCTGCTTTGGTTTGGAATGTGGCTGAGGACTGAGGGCTTGCAGTGGCACTTCTGTACTGGTTTTACCTTTTCCCCAGTGTGTACACCTTGGCTAGAGGGTAGGTCAGGGCCAGAGAGATTGGGGCCAGACCACTGAGCTGGCCTCAACCCCTCTCAGTTGTGCATGAGAAAGTGAGTTCTCATGATGGCAGCCTCTGCCCTGATGCTTGTATTGCTCCTTCCAGAGTGTGTGCAGGGACACTAGCTAGCAGTGACTGCCTACAGTCTTTTCAGAGGTAGGGCCACATCCAGGCCAGCACCATTTTCTCACACTCTGTGCACTCTTATTGACAATGGAAGCTACCACCTGAGTGGGGAGCAGCAGCAGAACATGGAAGGCTGGAGCAGGAGCCTGTATAGTCTGGGGGGCCCCACTTGAGGCATCCGTGGAAGCTGCCAGAGCCCCAGGCAGTGTTCAGCCTGCTGTTTCCCTGCTGTGATGGGGCATCAGCAACCCTCTGCACAGGCTCTTCAAGAGCAGGGTCTCAGTTTCTTACAGTGTTACAGTAAACCCACTGGTTTTCAACCAGGCCAAGCGGGCACATCATCCCAGTGCTGAACCTCATGCCTGGGGCACCTGATCCATGGTTCAGACCATAGCACAGGCGTGGGGGACTGGTAGGGCTCGAGCACCGCTACAGCATCGTGCTGTCTGGGTGAGAGTGCTTGCAGTTCCGAGCGCTGCGTGGCTGATGGAGGACCATGTGGTCTGTTTAAGTCTGTTTGGCATGGACAGATGGAGCTCGTTATAATTATTGCTTATAGAGATAGTATAATTACAGGATATGCCATCGAATTTTCTAAGGAATTTAATATTATAATATTATAATACCCCAGCTGCCTGGTGTGAGTAATATAACTGCAGGTACTCGGGATCCTGGAACAAAAATTTGAATTATGCTTTTGGTAATCAAAGGTGTAGTTCCTAAAGGGGTGCATTTACCATAATGCTCTTATACATGTCAGTCATAGGGAAATTCTACATTAAGAAATGGATGCTAATGATCATCAGGCACATTTATAAATGCTCAATATCACTAATTATCAGAGAAATGCAAATCTAAAATACAATAAGGTATCACTTCACACCAGTCAGAATGGCCATCATTCAAAAGTCCACAAATGACGAATGCTGGGAGGTTGTGGAGAAAAGGGAACCCTCCTACACTGCTGGTGGGAATGCAGTTTGGTGCAGCCACTGTGGAAAACAGTATGGAGATTCCTCAGAAGACTAGGAATAGACTTACCATATGACCCAGAAATCCCTCTCCTGGGCATATATCCAGAAGGAGCCCTACTTCAAAATGACACCTGCAAGCCAATGTTCATAGCTGCCTATTTACAATAGCCAAGACATGGAAACAACCTAAATGTCCATCAAGAGATGACTGGATAAAGAAGAGGTGGTATATTTATACAATGGAATACTATTCAGTCATAAACACCGACAACATAACACCATTTACAGCAACATGGATGTTCCTGGAGAATGTCATTCTAAGTGAAGTAAGCCAGAAAGAGAAAGGAAAATACCATATGAGATTGCTCATATGTGCAATCTAAAAAATAAAAAATAAATACAAAACAAACAAAAAATACCTCATAGACATAGAATGCAAACTTGTGGTTGCCAAGGGGGCAGGGGTGGGAAAGGACAGACTGGGATTTCAACACGTAGGATAGATAAACAAGATTGTACTGTGTAACACAGGGAAATATATACAGGATCTTGTGGTGGCTCATAGCAAAAGAGAATGTGACAATGAATGTATGTATGTTCATGTATAACTGAAAAATTGTGCTCTACAATGGAATTTGAGACAACATTGTAAAAGGACTATAACTCAATAAAAAAGTTAAAAAAGTTGATGCTGTTTGAGTTTAGTATTGAATTATTAGAGAATGTAATGAACCTGTAAGATTCTGGATCAAAATTAGTGAAATGACAAGAGCAAGTGATCCAAGTATTATATACAATAAGAAATAAAGTCCTGAATCGAAACATTTTGTCTGATTTTCTCAGTGGGTAATAAATAATTAGGGTTTTGACTACAGTTGTTTTGAGTAAACTATAGAATGTAATCAATTGTGAAGTGGTGAAAATTTAAGGATATTTGTAATAAGATTAGCACTGTGATAATATAGTGGGGGGTTAATGATCCTTTGGATAGATGAAATTGGCTGGCCCTGTGTATTGGTAGATGAAGACAAGTGGTTGATGCAAGTGGAGGGACTTATAGATAGGAAGGTTAGTGACAAGTGAAGGCTATTATCATTCAGTTGATTGAGGAAGAATGAGCTGATAAGTCTGGTTAATAGGCCATAAGATGTAGTATTAATTCAGAGGATATAATTTTGATAATTACGTTAATGGTATTAATATAATGTTTGGAATAATGAGTTTTAGCACTGAAAAAGGTTAAGATTTTGTACATAATCAGTACCATAAGCATTGGATATCATGGCTATTAATGATAATCCTAGTGCAGACTCACAGGCGATGAGTACTAAGAATAGGTATTATGGTAGCTAATGAAAAATGGGTGTTTAGAATGATGGCAGTTGCTATAATGAATAATGCTGATATGCCATCTAAGCACAGTAATGAGGGTATTACATGTGATTTATATATTATTATCCATATAGGGTAGTGTAAATGCTAAAATGGTAGTAATATTGACTAATACCATTTGATAATTATGAAGTTAATTATAATTTTATGAGTCAAAATAATGTTTTTGTTTAAACTAGTTATCATATACATTCATTCTAATCCTTTTTAATCCATTCATAGGAAAACCTTATGGCTACTAGTAATAAGATTAGAGTTTGTGCCATGAAAAATTTAGCTTTTGTTATTCTTTTGAGATGCTCAGGGTAGGAGTAAGAGGAGGGCAATTTCTAGGTCAAATAATAGAAAAGTAGTGACTACTAAGAATAAATAAATAGATAAGGGTGGTTTGATGACCCTATAGGATCAAATCCACATTGTTATTAACTTGATTTTTCTGTATACACATTCAGCAGAGGAAGTCAGACTGTGATAAGTACAACTTGTAAGTCTAGTCGTGTATTGGTAAATGATGTCTCTATGAGCTTTATTAATCTTTCTCCAGTTACATGACAAGCAATAGACTGGAAGTCAGTTGTAAAATTTAATACTAAAAGAAAAAAATGATCATCAATAGATAGTGACCTACAGGAAAAATCATTTTATCTACAAAAATGTAATATCAGGAAGCTGATTGAAATCCAAAATGATTAGATGTAAAGTGAAATTTTAATTGGTGTAGAAATCACAGAGAAAAGTAGAACCAACAATTTTGTGTAGTCAGTGAAAGCTTTTAGCTATGAAAGCTACTAAGCCAAAAACTCCACCTGAAATTGTAAATTTCATATTCTTCTGAGGCTTGCAATAATATAAAATAAATTCCTAGAGGAACTGTAATGAATCAGACTTGCAGTATTGTTAATGATTTCTTCCTATTAGATGATGGTGAGTACAAAGGATGGAAAATTCAGAGGCTCAGAACTGAAATATTAAGAAGTTTTATGGGAACTGTGTGTGTGGTCAGTATGTTGTTAGGTGGTGTGTGCGCATATTTTTATCATTTTTCTGATCAGAAGGTAGGATCTATGTGTCATTTTAGGACTTATGTGTATTTGCCTCTATGTGTGTGTGTTGAGAGTTTGGTGGTGGGGAGAAGCATTGTAATCTTACCGACCTTGTACTGAGAGCTGTAGGACCTCCTTCCCTAATAAAAATGACCCTGCTCTTTTCACCACATTCCCACCCGTGACAATAATTCATTGTAATGGATGTATGTAATGTCCTGTTTGTCATGGACCAAAGCAATGCATCCATTTATAATTCACAAAGTAATTTATATTTTGAATAAAAAATACTTACATATATGATGGATTTTATGTTTTTACTCTTATTTACCTTGGTGCCTAACAATGATAATAGAAGATCCATTTCCTGAGACCAAGCTGACTTTTAGGAGTCAGGATCACTCATGAACACATCCTCACCCTGTTTGTCCTGACTGGTGTATGACTTAATGTTATTGCAAGAGGAGTTTCCCAAGACAAAGGCAATGGTCTTCCTCAGAACCTCAGGGAGCAGGTGACAGAATGGGCTCCAGGTGGAATCTCTTTCCAAGTTAGACTTTGGTTCGAGGTAAAGTTACAGCACTCACCACCCCTGAGACCCTATGGTGATTCACATCCCCTCTGTCTTCTCATCCACAAAATGGGTTATTGAGAATGTAGTGTAATCGCAACACTGCACTCTGAATTTGGTCAATTGGCACATTATATTGCCCAGTGTGATATTTCAATACCTTTGACCTGATGTTAATTGGTAATTTATAGGGGGTCCCGACTCCTGAGTGTTGGAAGGAATTTTTGTTGATAGTGGGAAGAGCTCCAGTATCCCTGAAGCCTGCTTACTCTGGATGGGACTCAGTCCCTCCAGGATGGGGGTCCTGGGGCCAGCAGAGTGCCTGAAGCCCAGCTGTGGATCCAGGAAGGCCCAGCAGTGTGGATGGAAGTGCAGCCCCACTGGGTCTGTGAGGATTCAGGGTCAACTCCCCACAGGGAAGTCTCTGGAGTTTCCTCCCAAAGGGCAGCCAATCTTCCTGAAAGTCAACCCCAACAGGGACAGACACAGAGGCTGGAACCAGCAATCCCAAGGAAAATGGGAGGTACCAATCCTTCCAAGTACAATGACCCCTGGGGAGCTCAGTTCCAGGGAGGTCAGAGCCTTAGAGTGGGAGGGACTGTGAGGCCTGGATTCCTGCCTTTTCTGCCCCCTCCACTCTGGGCCCCTTCCCAGAGTCGCACCACCCTGGCCCATTGTCCCCCACCACGGACTCTGGGCTGGCTCTCTTTCCTTCTAGCCTCCTCTTGTCTCTGGTTCTCCCTACTCAGTTCCCCTGTCACCTCCTGTCACTTTCTAGGACTTGACCCCCACGTCTCTCAATCACTCACACACTATCTCTGTCCCTGCCTGTCTCCCTGTCTGTCTCTTCCCTCAGGCCCTCAGGCCCTGGGCTCCAGTCCAGCCCTGTCCAGGGCCACAGGGCCCCACCTCTCCCAGCCCTCCCACCCTCACTGCCAAGTTTTGGCCAAGGCCATGCTCACAGTGGATGGAGTCCAGTTACAGAGGCTGCTCACGGCGGTATTTACTGCAGCACAGCTGTTCGCGCCTCTTCCTGGGCAGCACAGTCACACCTTGACCTGTTCGTGGCCCAACCCGGACCCCAGAGCAGCTGCAGGGCTGGCCACCTCCCCCACCTGGAAGGAGGCACAGACCTGCAGGCTAGAGGGGCTACTGGGGATTGGATTGAGGGACCTCTAAGGAGCCAGATATTTCCACCCAACTCCTCTTTGTGAGCAGCAGGGAGTCCCAAACCACTGACCCCTGCCTTGCCAATTTCTCACTAAGAACACTATGGGCAGATTGTGGGAGCTCCTGAGACTTAGGAGGGTACTGCTGCCCTCAGTCCCCCTCAGAATTTGCCTGGAATCGGGGCTCCTGGGGCAGCTAATAGGGCAGGGTGGGGGCACAAAGCCTGGATTAGTGCAGGGCCCTCTCACTGGGCTCCCGCGGCCACTCCTGGCACCTCATCCATTCCTCACCATCAGCAGTTGGTCACTTCACAGGGACAGATATGAGGGACTCTCTGACCCTTGTGACAGGCAGGCCCCATTTGCTCAGCACTTATTGATTGAATGAACACAACCACCCCCATATCTAGATACCAAATCTTCCCACCGCCCCAGAGGGACTTCCCAGGCCCCCTCGCAGTCAATACTGCCCCAAAGCATAACTCTGCTTCGGCTCCACCAAGGTAATTTCTGCCTCTTTAGACCTGGGTGTACACATGAAACACCCAAGTGAACTGTAGAGAGGTGTGACAATTTGGGCCAAAATAATAGGTTTGATTTTTATGCGTATAGCATATGTACCTAAAATTAATGTCATCTGCAGGTGTATTACAGAGAAGGATAGCCATATGGGTGTGGCGATGTGATTAAGATGGTTTGTTAAGTTCTTTTCCATCTCGTGGCTATTCTGTCTGCCTTTTGTGTGAAGTGCTGAGTGAGGGGGAGTGAAGGCCTCCCACTCCACTTTTGTAGTTGATTCCTTTTGCACTTCTGTCATTCTTTGCCTTACATGTTTTCCAGCCACTGCCCATGGGAAACCCTGGGAATCTGGAAAAGAAGGAGGGAGCACCCAGAAGTGGTGGGGCAGGGGACCTGGGTTGAGAAGGACCAGAAAGCATAAGGTTGGGAAAGTTTCCAGAGAGGACCCAGGGTTGGATGATGTGTGGCGGATCATCAGGTAGTGGGGCGTGTTCTAAAAGTGAGGTCACCCTGAATGTCCACTGTGAGGAACCAGGGGCAAAGGCAGGTGATTGGTCGAGAGAGGGTATAAAGCTTCTGCGTTGCTATGGCATCGTCCAAACCAGAGAAGACTCAGAGGAAGACAGAGTCTCATCCCCTCCCACTGTTCCTGAGAGTCTGATTGACCTGTTGTTTGTTCTCCTGACCTGCTTACCTGCTGACCTACTGACCTGTCTGAACCCTCCTTCCTCCCTCAAGGGCTTGGTTGAGCCTGATCCTTTCTGTGACCCCCTTCTTCTCCTCCCAAGTACCCAACCCCCTTCCTGTCACACTCCCCCAATCCCATCCCCAGTTCCAACTCCAACCCTTCCCCATCCCTCCTGAGCTCTCCCCTCCTTTCCCACCCCTCCTCCTGCCTGGTGACCACAGGGCCCCCTAGGGGACCAGGACATGGAGCTGAGGAGGCTACTCTTCTGGCTCTGCTTGCTGGGGTCTCCGGATACCAAAACACCCAGCATGAGTAAACATTGGGCATCAGGGGTTTCCTCCTTTTTCCTGGGCTCTTTCACACTGTGGTTAAAGAACTGCTTTTTCATGGGATCCTTGATGGGAGCTCATGACTTGTGAAGACCAGGGCCCTCAAAGCAGGTTTCTTGACCAACCTGATGCAGTTCTGGCCACCGGCGTCCTCATCAGTGTTTGAGTCTTGTGGAGACTGCTTGGATCAAACACAGCAGGGTTGGCAGGATGAAACTTGAAATAATAACTTTATTGCATCAAAGAAGGAAGTGTGAATATACATAAATTCATTGAGTTATATGCCTGATATGGGGGAATATATGAATTGTATCTCAATAAAGCCATTTTTAAAAAGTGAAAAACTCTCATTTACTAAAAGTCATAGAGTTAGACTGGCTTCTGGAAAGCTTGTCAAGATCCTGCTTCAAGCTCTACAAATTTGGGGTCCGTTCCCTGTGCACTGTGTTTTCCTGTAAATACACTCTTCATATTAGTGAGGTTTGGCAGCCCTGGGAACAGTGGTATCTAAGCATTGGGTTGGTGCTAGTCTGTTAAACAGTGAAATGTCATTTGTGCTCCTTGCTTTCTGGTTTGTTGAAGCACAGGCTTTCCTTCTGAGGCTGCAGGCCTGGGAGGCTGAGGTCTGGGCAGAGGCACTGGTGCCCAGGGGTGTGTCAGCATGGAGCCCAGACACTGCCAGGAAAGATCAGGCAGGATGAGGGCCTCTGGGGTATTCTGTGGGGAGATTGTTAGAAATGCAGCATCTCAGTCCCCACCCCAGATCTCCTACAGCAGAATCTGAATTTTATTCAGATCTCCAGTTGATTCATGAGAGTTGTTCATCTAAAGACTCATCTCTTGGCTCTAAGCTCTCATTCAGGGATGGTGGGACTTAGGTCTTCAGTCAGACTTTCTGGAGTGCAGTGTGACCATGTGTGTGAAGGAGCCTTAAACATACTCATACTCTTTAATGGAGCCAATATTTCTATTTCTGAGACTGTAACTGAGCAAAAGCACCAGAAGCAGGTACAGAGAATGTTATGAATGGAGATGTTCATTGCAGTATTTATAAACAGAAACTACTGCATACCCACAAACAGGAAAGGGTGAGATAAAATGTGGCATCTTATATATTGATTGTTATGTTACTGTTTGCAAAATTGTTTTAAAAGTCATTTGCAGGCAATAGGCAGGAAATATAGTGAGAAACAAGGCAGACAGTGTCTTCCCTCTTGCAGCTGACATTCTATTGGTGAAGACAGACAATAAGCAAGTGAAACCAATGAGATATCAGATTGTGACAAGTATACAGAAGGAAGAATAGGTTGATGTGGTAGAGAATCACAAGTGAGTTTGGGTACCATTACTTAGATGGAGAAACAGGGAGAGACTGTCCGAGGAGCTAGCATTTAAAGAGAAATCCAAAAGATGCAGGGATCCAGCTAAATGAACAGCCAGGAAAAGATCTTCCAGGCAAAGGGAACAGGAATTACCAAGACGCTGGGGTTTAAGAGCTTGGCTGTGTCAGGGAGATAATGGAAAATGTGTGGCTGGAGCAGGATAAGCCAGGAAGAAGCTGGAAGCTGAGGGCACTGGAGAAGTGAGTATGGCTAGAACCCTCAGGCCTTGTAGGTAGGTTATGAGTGAAATTTAAATTTTATTCTAAGGCCAGAGTATTACAGTGTGAGAGGGTGAATGATATCAGTAAGATGGCAGAATAGGAGGCCCCAGCCCTCATTCACCCATAGAAACAATAATCTGACAAACTTCTACAGACAAAAATACCTTTGTGAGAGCTCTGGAGTCCAGTTGGGAGGTTCCAGCTCCCAGTAGATCATAAAATTTAAGGTCAGCCACACTAAAAGGATAGAAAGAGCAGTGCCATTTTACTTGTGTCACATCCCCCCTACGCTGACAGAATTCAGAGCCAAGAATGATCCTCCAGCCCATGACTTCTGCATGATAAAGAGAAAGTGAGGATCTGGCTCCCCAGTCTTTTGGGACAATGTCTAAAAGCTATGCTTATGTTGATGCACCCAGAACATTGAAGAAATCATTATGGTCGGGTTGTCTGTGAACAGAAAAAAAAAGAAAAGAAAAGGGTGGAAGCTCATAGAAACAGATACACACCCCCAAGAGCTGCAGTTTTCCACAGATAGTGTGCCCCAGAGATGACACACACGCCTTGGCAGCCAGCGCCATTCACAGCAGCCAGCTTGACTCTGCAGGATCAGAAGCAGGTGAACAACCCTGAGACTGTGCCTTCAGAAGGGAGGGCCATAAGTGGGATTGAACCTATTGTCTTGGCCTATCAGTGTACTGCCATATGGAAAGAGGCAGGTGACCCCTGGGACTCGACTTAGCTCTGTAGAATAGGGAAATGGCACACAATTCTAAGACATAGCCTTCAGAAGGAAGAGAGGAGAGTGCTGCTTGCATATAGTGCCCTGGCCTAGCAGGGCACTGCCCTAGGGAAAAGGAGCAAACAGCTCTCAGAACCTTACACAGTTCTGTAGGATCAGGAGAGGCACAAAGTTCTAAGATGAGCTCCCCAAGAAGGGAGTTGGAGGATTAGAGTGGGCATATCTATAGAAGAAGTTGATAGATCACCAGAATTTCTAGCTGAGTTTTCTGGTGAAGTTCTTTCCCTTCAAAGCCAGCACATAAAGCCTGGAATGGGTGATTACTTCTTCAAGTGTGCAGGCATCAACACAGGTTATAAGGGTCACACAGAATCAGGGAAACATGGTATCACCAAAGAAACAAAACAAAATCCCAGTAACTGACTTCCCAAAATGTAGATCTATGAATTGTCTGACAAAGAATTCCAAGTAATCATCTTAAAGAAGCTCATTGAGCTATAAGAGAATGCAGACAGGTAGACAAAATCAGAAAAGTAATAGATGTTCATAATGAGAAGTTCAACAAATCATAAAATTAATAATAATGATGATGATGATGATAACAACCAGAACATAATTTCTGGAGCAAAGAATACAGTGACTGCACTGAAAGGTTTAATAGAGAGCTTCAACAGCAGGCTTGACCAAGCAGAAGAATCATTAGACATGAAGACAGGTTGTTTGAAATGCTCTATTCACAGTAGCAAAAGTGAAAAGGAGTGAAAAAGAGTGAACAAAGCCTACAGGACTTATAGGACACAGTCAAGAAAAATGATAATGAGAGTTCCAGAAGAAGAAGAGAAAGGAGAAGAAAGCTTATTTAAAGAAATTATGGCTAAATTTCCCCAAAATTTGGGAAAGGAATAGGACATCTATATTTATAAAGCCCAAAAGATCCCAAATAGGTTGAAACTAAAAGAATTCTACACTGAGACACCTTAAACTTGTCAAAACTTTAAAATGAGAAATTTGAGAACAGAAAAATAAAAGAAAAAGTCTTATCAAATACAGTGGAACTCCACTAAGACTACCAGCAGAATTTTTAGCAGAATCCTTGAAGGCCAGGAGAGAGTGGGATAATATATTAAAAATACTGGGGGAAAAATATGCCAACAAAAAATACTACACATAGCAAGAGTTTTCTGTGAAATGAAGGAGAGATAGACTTTCCTGGACAAACAGAAATTGAGAGAGTTTGTTAACACTAGACCTGCTGTACAAGAAGTGCTACAGGGGGGTTGTCAAGTTGAAAGGAAAGGACAATAAGCAACAACACAAAAGCAAAAGGAAGTATACACTTTACTGGTAAAGGTAAATATACAGACAAATACAGAGCAGTGAAATACTCTAATGATAGTGCACAAATCACTTCTAACCCTGATTGATAACTGAAAAGAAAAAGATACTAAGAATAACTATAACTACAATAATTAGTAAATAATTAATTTAAATTTAAATGGGTTAAACTCACTAATCAAAAGAAAATGAGTGACTGAATGGATACAACAAGAAGCTACAACTGCATGCTATGTAAAATTTAGCCTTAAGAACACCCAAAGGTTGAATGTAAAGGGATAGAGAAAGATATTCCATGCAAACGGTAACCAAAAGAGAGCAAGTGTGCCTATACTTACAGGAGACAAAGTAGACTTTAAAAGTTTAAAAATGCTACATGAGTTAAAGAAGATAATTATATAAAGATTGAAGGGTTTATTCAAAAGGAAGATATAGCAATTATAGATATATGTTCACCCATTTCATTCTTGGGTACATATCTGGGGGAAAAAACAGCTAATTTGAAAAGCTACATACATCCCAATATTCACAGTAGTATGATTTATAATTGCCAAGATATGGAAGAAACTTAAATGTCCATCAACAGATGAATGGATAAAGAAGATGTGGTAAAGGAATACTACTCATATATAAAGAATATACTGAAATTTTGCCGTTTGCAGCAATATAGATGGACGTGGAGGGCATTAGGCTAAGTGAAATCAGTCAGACAAAGACAAATGCTGTATGATATCATATATATGGAATCTAAAAAACTAGTGAATATAATGAAAATGTAGACTCACAGAAATAGAGAATAAATGAATGATTACCAGTCAGGGGAGGGGCAACTTTGGGATGGGAAAGTGGGGGTACAAACTCCTGGTTGTTAGACTCAAGGGGGTACTGTACAACATGGGGCATATAGTCAGTAATTGTTAGTAACTGAAAATGGAAAATAACCTTTAAAATTTTGCTAAATGTTCTTAAATATAAAAATATATATGTATGCACCCAACACCAGAGATCCTAATTACATAAAGCAGATGTCTGTAGATCTAAAGGGAGAAATAGCCACACAATAATATTAGGAGACTTCAGTACTCCACTTTCAGTAATGGGTGGAACATCCAGACAAAAAATCAATAAGGGAAAAAGAGATGACCACCACTGTTACCAATGGACCAAGTCTTAACAAATCTAAGAAAACTGAAGTCATCCCAAATGTCTTTTCTGATCACAATGGAATGATACTACAAATCAATAAAAGGAAGAAAATGGGAAAATTAAAAATACATGGAAATTAAAGGATATAATCTTTATTAAAAAATTCCTTTAAAAAAAACTTGGGTGGGGGTGTAATTGTTTATACATTTATTTAAGTTTTAAATGGAGATACTGGAGATTGAACCCAGGGCCCCATGTAGCTAAGCACATGCCCTACCACTGAGCTATACCCTCCCCATAAACAGCACACCCTTGGAAGAGGTATCAGCTCACACCAGTCATAACGGTCATCACTCAAAAGTCCACAAATAATAAATGCAGGAGAGGCTGTGGAGAAAAGGGAGCCCTCCTGCACTGTTGGTGGGAATGCAGTTTGGTGCAGCCATTGTGGAAAACAGTATAGAGGTTCCTCCAAAGATTAGGAATAGATTTACCATATGACCCAGTAAGCCCACTCCTGGACATATATCCAGAAGAAACCCTAATTCAAAAAGACACCAGCTCCCCAATGTTCATAGCAGAAATATTTACAATAGCCAAGACATGGAAACAACCTAAATGTCCAACAACAGATGACTGGATAAAAATGTTGTGGTATATTTATACAATGGAAGACTATTCAGCTGTAAAAATGACAACATAACACCATTTGCAGCAACATGGATGTCTCTGAGAATGTCATTCTAAGTGAAGGAAGCAAGAAAGAGAAAGAAAAATACCATATTATATCACTCATATGTGGAATCTAAAAAAGAAGAAGGAGGAAGAGAAGGAAAAGGACAAGGAGAAGGAGAAGAAGGAGAAGGAGAAGAAGGAGAAGGAGGAGAATGGACATAAATATAAAACAGACTCATAGACATAGAATATAAACTTGTGGTTGCCATGGGAGAAGGGGGTACGAAGGGACAGTCTGGGAGTTTGAAATTTGTAGATACTGACAGGTATATATAGAATAGCTAAACAAGTTTATACTGTATAGTACACGGAAATATATGCAAGGTCTTGTAATAGCTCATGGTGAAAAAATATAAAAATGAATATATGTATATTCATGTATGACTGAAAAATTTATACACCAGAATTTGGCACAACATTGAAAACTGACTGTAACTCAATAAAATTTAAATAAATAAATACATAAGTAAACAACACATTCTTGGGTGACATTGGATCAAAGTAGAAACTCAAGGAGTAATTAGAAAATACTTTGAGACAAATGGAAATGAAAATACAACATACCAAAACTTATAAGATGTAACAAAAGCAGTACCAAGAAATACCAATAAACACCTACATCACAAAAGAGAAAGGCTAAATTAACTTAAATTTTTACCTCAAAGAAGTAGAAAAAGAACAAACTAAGCCCAAAGTTAACAGAAGGGAAGAAATAATAAAATTCATAGCACAAATAAATAAAATTAGAAAATAGGAAAACAGTAGAAAAATAGACAAAACTGAGTTTGTTTTTGAAAAGAGAAAGCAAAATTGACAAGCCCTTAGCAAGATTAAGAGAAACAGAGAAGACTCAAATAAATAAATAATAAATGAAAGAGAAGATGTTACAGCAGATGCCACAGAAGTTGCTTTTTTTTTAAGTATTAGAAACTATTTTGAACACTAAAATACCAATAAAGTGGACAACTTAGAAGTGGATAAGTTCCTAGAAGCATACAAGCTACCAAGATGGAATCAAGAATAAACTGAAAGTTTGAACAGAACAAGAATAAATAAAAAGATTGTATCAGTAGTCAAACATCTTCCAACAAAAAAAATCTCAGAATCTGTTGTCTTTACAGGCAAATATACCATTTAAAAAGAAATTAATATCAATCCTTCTTAAACTCTTCCAAAAAAATGGAAGAAAGAACACTTCTAAACTCATTTTATGAAGCCAGCATTACCCTGACACCAAAATTAGACCAAAAAATTAGAAACAGAGCTTCCAATTGATCCAGCAATCCCACTTCTGCGTATGCACACAGGGAATTGCAGTCAGGCCCCCAGAGAGATGCCTGCACTCCCTGCTCACTGCAGCAGTGCTCACAGCAGCCGGAACATGGAAGCTGCCTGAACGTGCATTGACTGATCAATGGGTAAAGAAAAGCTGGTATATACACAAAATGGAATAGTATTCAGCCTTAAAAATAGAAGGAAATCCTCCCATTTGCAACACCATGAATGAACCTGGAAGACATTATGCTCAGTGAAGTAAGCCAGACACAGAAGGACAAATTCTCCATGATACCACTTATATGAGGAATCTAAAATAGTCAAACCCATAGACAAGAGCAGAAGGGTGGTTGCCAGGGTCTGTGGAGAGGAGGAACAAGAAGGTGATGGTCAAATGTTCAAAGTTTCAGTTAGGCAGGATGAATCAGTTCTAGAGTTTTGCAGGGCATGGCACCTGTAGTTAATAATGCCATATTGTGTACTTAAATCTTGGCTAAGAGGGTAGGCCTTCTGTTAAGGGTTCTCATCACAATACCAAGTGAAGAAGGTGGAGGAGACTTGGACTTGATGGATGTGCTTATGGCACAGACTGGTGTTGGCTTCACACACGTACAGTTATCTCCAGTGTCACTATGTCATATACATTAAACATGTCCAGCTTCTTCTGTGTCAATTATAGCTTGATACATTGATTGAAAGAAGTGAATGAAATCTGTTACAGTCTAGGGATCTGAAGACCTCATGGACAAAGCCATTGGGACACATTTATAATCCACAGTAAGTGACATTAAGTGAGCAGAGCTGGCAGAGAATAATACAAACTGTCCTTTTGACTATATAAAAAATAGGAAACTTGCAAAAATATTACAGTGATTACCTCCAGGTGATGGGATTACAGATGATTTTAACTTGTTTTTATTCAGTTTTCTGTATGTCTTCCACACAGGAAAAACAATGGAGGTCATTTCAGAGTCTGAATTTGTATCAGTCACAGTGATTAGTTATAGATGGCTGAATCCACTTTTTGTGGTCTGAACAGAGGTGGACTTATTTCTGGGTGTTAAGACTGAGATTCCAGTACTACAAGGGAACATGAGTGGATGCTCCATAGCCAGGGACAACCCGCCTGGA
Organism: Vicugna pacos; assembly: GCF_048564905.1. Classification (NCBI taxonomy): domain Eukaryota; kingdom Metazoa; phylum Chordata; class Mammalia; order Artiodactyla; family Camelidae; genus Vicugna; species Vicugna pacos. The sequence goes on from NW_027328721.1 coordinate 19,222,446, forward strand.
CAATCAGGTAACCCTACCCGTGACTGTTGCCATGGAAACCCACTGTCTGTGATGCTCAGGCCCAGCCACTGTGGCTGCTGCTGTAGGAGAACCAGAGCCCTCGTTCCCTGCCAGCCAGGAGCTGCTTCCCTACACCGCCCTGTGTTGCTCGCTCCCACCTTCACATCTTGAGCAGCCATCAGCCATCTGTCCAGAGGAGCCGAGGCCGCCTGCAGAGCCCTAGCTGCCCGGGGACTGGGAAATGTAGCTTTCAGGCTTCCCAGAGACTAACATACACAAGGCATAGAAGGTGGGAGTGGCACACATGTTGAATGAATCAGTCTGCAGAATCCCCCACAGAAGTGAGACAAAGGTGACAAACCACCACAAATAACCTTGACCTTCTGAAGTCCACATGGTGTCTCAGGTATCCATGGTCTTATGATAAGGATGGCAGGAGGTTCTCTCATTCCAGGGAGTGCTGGCTCTCAGAGCCCCAGTCTCTGGCCTCCTCGTGCATGAACTGGCAGCGGAAGTGTAGAGGCTTACCCTCCCCTGGAAGCTGACTCAGCCAGGACACCAGCCACCTCTCTGCAGCGGCTCCCAGACTTCCTGATGGGCCATTTCCCACTGCCTACAGTGGGGGTGTAGGGGGAATCCCACAGCAGCAGTTCCTGCAGCGGGGGATCCTGCAGTGGGAGGATCCCGCAGGGGGGCTGCACAGTGGTGGCAGGTGTGTTAACAGCCATACTGAGGCACCTTCCTTCCTCTTCCCTCTTCCCTACACCCTTGCCTCCATCTCCCACATAAACTCCATGTGCCAGAAGCCTCATCTCCATGTGGGTCTGGGGCAGCTCAGACTAAGGCACCTCTGGCCTCAGCGTGAGCACATGTGAAGCCTCATCCTGGCTCCTGATGTGGTCAGACCCCTGGACATGAGCTAACAGGTGTGAGACTACTTCCATGACCTCACACACATTCACACCAGTTTGGAAAGTCATCCTGTTCCTAGTTCTTGTCCTCCCGAGCAGGAAACCAGAGGGTTCTGAACTGCTCCCGCTGCCTGCTGCCCAGTCCATGGTGATGCCACGGACACGTGCACACACAGGCATCTTCTGCCTGAGTCCTGCCTACCCCATCTCTGTGTCCTGCATTGCTCCTTCTGTCCTAGGACCAGCAAGGATGCACCAAGGGTTTCACGGGTGTCCTCCTAACGTGCTGTCCTTGGCTTATATGTGACCGTGCTGTCAGCATGTGAGGTGGGCTCACACAACACACGAATCCTGGAGCGCTCGGGGCCAGGCCCTGCGCTGAGACCCTGCACTCGGAGCTGCCTCACCCACTAGGGAAGGCGCCCTTCCCTCCGGGCACCCAGGTCTGCCTGTAAGCGCCGCCCAGGGAGGGGGCTCACAGCCTCACAGTGCACCTTCAGGCAGGTGCTGGGAGAAGCGGCTTTATTGATCAGCCTCTCCAGCCCAGGGGTCCACCTTTACACCTTCCACATTCTTGGGGCTCAATCTTCCTGTCACCCCCAGTCCACTGAGGAGGAAATCGAGGCTCCTAGAGGTGGAGTGACATTCTGAGGTGGCTTGGCAAGCAGTCAGGGGTGGGGTTGGGCAGGAACCAGGAAGGTCTGCTCAGGGTCCATTCTTGTTCCCTGGCGTGTCCTGGCCTCTCACACACGGGGCTTTCCACAGTGATGGGGCCTCTGGCATTGCTGCCTTACTGTGCTTCAGTCTCTGAGCCCGGAGGCCCTGTCAGCCTTAGCTCCAGGGAACTGCAGTGCCCGTGACAGACCCCGTGTCCTCACAGAGGAAGACAGAGGTGGTAAACAGACGAAGATAAGTTCACCTCCACAGCCCCGAGGGATGGAGAGGCGGGGAGGAGGCGTCGTGTGTTTCTGGTCCCTCGCTGCATCACAGCTCCTGGCAGCAAATATTTATTGTCTTGGTTCCTGGAGGACAGAAGCAGACAGAGCTGGGTGGTTCTGACTCAGGGTCCCTCATGAGGTTGCAGTCAAGACATCAGCTGGGGCCGCACCATCCAAGGGGCTGGGGAGTCACAGACGGTGAAGGAGGTGTGCGTTTCTCACACATGGGCCCCTCACAGGGCAGCTCACTCGGCAGGACAGGACAGCTCACAGGACAGGACAGGGCAGGACAGGACAGGACAGGGCAGGACAGGGCAGCTCACAGGACAGGATAGGGCAGGACAGGGCAAGGCAGGGCAGGGCAGCTCACAGGACAGGACAGGGCAGGGCAGGGCAACTCACAGGGAAGGACAGGGCAGCTCACAAGACAGGACAGGGCAGCTCACAGGACAGGGCAGCTCACAGGACAGGGCCACTGGCTTCCTCCGGGGTGCAAGGTCAAGATGGAGTTAAGAAATACACACACACGCACTGCCTACTTTTTCTGTCATATCTGTGATAAAATGGAGAAGGAAAACAAAGAGGAAGAGCTCTCTGAATGCTCCAGGCCACCCTTCCTCAACGGCCTGTGCTGGCTTTTGTTTTGGAGAGTCTGGCTGATGGGACTGGGCTGACCTGGTCACTACCCTGGGGCAGGAGGAGCACAGGGTTCTATTGGCCACTCAGGTCCCTGACATCTGCCAGTGTCCTGGTGGTGTGGCTGTGTCGGCGAGCACTGGTGCCCACCTAGAAGTGCTGGGAGGGAGTCGGGTCCTTCTGGTCAAGGGGTTTGCACTCAGACAACTGGGAACCACCGGCTGTTCACTCATTTGCTGCTGGTGAGCCTGAGGTGGTGGCTGGGTGCTGCCAGACATCCAGGCTCATCCAAATGTGGCAATAGGCCTGGGTTTTTGAGGAGCAAACCGGGGGCTCTGTCCCCCCTTCTAAAAATAATAACGGCACTTTGTTGAAAAATTGTGGTTTCTTTTCATTAAAAATTATTGATAAACTCACAGGAGACATAAAATACTCATCTATATAGGGGTGTGTGTGTGTGTGTTGTTAATAGTTTGAAGATCCACTGTCCTCACTGCTCAAGTCAGTAAAAGAAAACAAACCTCTCCCAGGGGTCCAGTGCCCTGACTTCAGTGACAGTCCTGTGTCTGTTCTGCCTCCTCTTCTGACTCCCCGACAGGCACCTCTCAGCCGCAGCACTGGGCTTTTCTGTTCTACTTCCCTCTTTGGGGACTGGCCATCTGGGCGACGCACTCTGAGGCCGTGGCTGGTGAGTGTCCCCTGTGTGGATGGGCCACGCTCGTCTGTGCTCCTGATGAGGCATGCTGGGCCTGTTCTTGCTCAGGGCCCGGGACTCACTGCTAGGCCGGCTCCCACGTTCCACTGGCATTTACACTGGAAGCAGGATTTCTGGGTCAGAGGGGGCCTTCACTTTCCTGGCCAAGAAAAGCATCTTTCCTAAAAATTGAGCAGGTGGGTGTGCCAGGCCCCGTACCTACCTGGGAGGATGGGAGCAGCATTGTACGGGGACATCTAAGCCACACTACTGCCTGAGCCGTGCTGTGGGGAAGAGCAGGTGCTTCGAGAGGGGGGAATAAGGAGGGGGGCCTGGCCGATGCCCCTCCTATCCCTCCCCAAGTTAGAAGCACAGTCGCTGGGCGGGAGCTGCACAAAGCATCAGGCAGGAGGGAGTGTGTGCAGAGCTGCCAAGGCTGGAAAAGCCGCCACGACCCAGGGTCACCACCCAGGAGGCTGGACAGCAGAAGTTCATCTTCCTACAGTTCCGGTGGGGGGAGGCCCAGCAAAGTCCAGCGAGGTCACTTTCTGGTGATGACAATCCTCCTGGCCGCCAGCTGGCTGCCTCCTCGCTGTGTCCACATGGGGCGGGGAGCCAGCTCTGGGGGCTCTCTCTCCTGTAAGGACACCAGACCAACAGGGTGTGGCCACCCTCAGGACCTCACTCAACCTCTGTACCTCCAAACCCTGTCACATGGGGTGATCTCAACCTGTGGCTCTGCGGGGCACAAACCCCAGTCTGAAAAGGTGAGGGGAGTCTGAGGACCCGGAGCAGGCGGGGGCGAGGGCGGGGCGGCATTCAGGAACCTGCTGTCCTGAAACCAGCCGCCCCTAAACGCAGCAGTTTAAAGCAATCCTCATTTACCCCGCCGGGCTGCACGGGGCGGGCAGGCCCGGGGGGCGGCTCCTCTCCGCCGCTGGGACCTCAGTGGAGGCCTTGCGCACAGGGGCCGCCATCCCGGGCGCAGCGCGGCCGGTGGCCGGGCCTCCGCCTCCGTGTGGCTGCCGGGTTTCCGCCCAGCCTGCCGGCTGGTTTCCAAGAACAACGAAGCAAAAGCTGCCACCCTTTGCAGGTCGGGTCTGAGCCTGGCAGGTGTGTCATTTCTGTCTTGTGGAAGTCAGAGACGGTCCAGATGCTGGCCACTCACATCCCAGACCTCGTCTTTTTTTTTTTTTTACAAGAATACTATGAATTTAAAGAGTACATGATGAAATTTCGGTGTGTATATACATAGTGAAAAGATTACTACTGGCAAGCTAATTAACACACCCACCTCCTCACCCATTTCTCACTTTGTGTGGTGGGGGCATCTCAAGGCTACTCTCTTGATGAGTGTCCCTGACACGATGCAGTGTCATTAACCATGGTCGTCCTGCTGCACCTGTGTTCGCAGATGCACCTACCCTACAGAACTGGCACTTCTGACCCAGGGCCACGTCTCCCTGTTTCTCTGTTACAGCAGCTGGGCCTGCCTCTAAGCAGGACAGCAGTCTAGGAAGGGACACTGCTAGCGGTTCCCCCGGGGCAAGCTGCTCCCAGGACCACAGATGCCTGAGGTTTCCAGTCCTCCCTTCCGTGGGTGACAGCCAAGCCCGGCTCCAGTCCACTCTCCCCTCTGGACACTTCTCTGGAAATCCAACATGTGAAGATGGATGCTCCCAACTAAATGAGTCAGGAGCTGACATCTTCCAGAGTGCAGCCCCACTGTCTCCCAAAGACGCAGTGTGTGTGTAAATACGCTGTACTGACTCATTCCCTGCTGACATTTGTGGATCTAACTGATTTACTCAGGGAACAGGGAGGCTCACAAGTGATGTAACTTGGTTATTACTGGAAAGATTAGTTTGAAACTGACAACTTCTCTACTAAGCTAGGTGTAAAAGCTTAATTTGAAAACCAATGAAACTCCACTCACAGTGTGAAGGCAGGACATGGTTAAGCCTGGGCCTGAGCCCTCAGTTTGGGAAGACAGATATTTAGGACCTTGCAGGTCCTGTCCACATAATGTTTATGTCTCCTCCACCCTCAAGGAGCCTATGATATTATGGGGGAAAGGAATTCTAATTTATATTAAAATATTAAACTTGTTGACGATGTAAAAATTATACAGGTCTTTTGTTCTTCATTTGTTTACTATAAGTGTCTGCAAAGAGTCTCACAGGCTGGTTTGAAATAGATTATTTTAGTAGAAAATCTGTGGTTCAGAAAGGCCAAGAGATCAGGAGACAACTGCCATTGAAAAGGCAGTTTCTACTCACCGGACTGGCGGTGGGCCGGCACCCAACGTGGGGCCACACCACGGGGGGAATCCCGGGGCCAGGAGCGGAGGGGCAGGGCGCTGTGAACAGGGGCTGTCACAGGGTTTCTGCAGGAGGGAAAGGCGAGGCAGGTGAGCAGGCTGAGGACTGGCCAGTTGAGTAACTTCATGGGTTCTAGGGTTGAATGGCGACCCCAAGTGTCTGGACTTGACTCTGGGTGAGCTGGGCAGGTGGACAGTGGCTCAGTGTGAGTCCAAGTCCAGTGGAAAAGGTGGGGGGTTAGACCTTGAAGAAGGATTCCTCCTGGGGTGAGAGGGCCCACAAGGGAGGCAGGAGGCCAAGTCCAGGTGACTGAGAACAGGGTGTGTCCCGCCTAGGCCTGCAGGGCAGATGAAGGCATCCAGTCTGCAGAAGGTAGAAACACGGTCCATACAAGGGCTCCCCTCAGATGTCACCTCAGAGGAGGAGCCTTCCCTGCCTGCACAGTCTACAGGGACAGCCTCCTCCACGCACATCTCCCCAGCAGACACCCACTTCTTTTCCTGCATAGCATTCAGGACTCGGCCACTGCTCCGCACCCAGCCGTGGTTCCGCTGCCCAGAGGGAAAGCCCTCACAGGAGCCATCAAGCCCTGCACGACCTGGGCCCTACCTCTCTGTCTCCCCTGCCACCACTGGCCCCCCAACCCGGCCCTCTCCTCCTCCACCCTGAACTTCTGACTTATCTGAACTCTGTGTGCTCTCCAGAGCACGTGTCCCTCCTCACACACTGTGTGTGCTCACTGTGTGTCTCACCCACTGTGTGCCTCCCACCCAGGTCAGTGCCCAGCACACAGTAGGGCTCAGCAAGTAGTGAATTAATGACTCTTACCATCGTTGCTGGGGAGATTCTTGTCTGTGGCCTACAGCGTTCATACACCCGACACACATTCACTGAGGTCCTACTGTGTGCTGGGCGGGTTCCAGATACCAGGCACAGCAGGGAGTGAAGCAGGCAGGTCTCCATTCTCATGCAGCAGACAGCCTGGTGGGGGACACATAGAAAAATAAGTAAAATACACACAATGTCCGGCGGTGATAAGTTACATGGAGAAAAATAAGGTCAGGGAAGACATTTGAGCAGACACCTGGAGGTGTTTTAGAAGCAGAGGGAGAGAGTTCCTGGCTGAAAGAGCAGCCAGTGCAAAGGCCCTGAGGCCACAGTGGGATGCACGTGGAGGGTCTTAGATGTCCTTGTGGATTCTTTGTCCCACCTTGAGTATGTATGTTGTTTTTTATTTGTAAGCATTAATCTCACCTTTCTAGCTAAATAACCTGCATCATTAATCTGTAAAATTTAGCCAATTCTGCCTCAGGTGTTTTGGCACAATGGCGAGCTAGTTACTTGGGTTGGTAAAGAACTACCAGGGTCTGAGAAGGGTTTAGGAAAGTTTAATAGGGACACAGCTATAGGCCACATCGGGCCCCACAGACAAGAGGTGTCTGCATGAGCACCAAGGGTAGGAGTGTGGGGTCTGTTATTGGGGGGTGCTGTGCACACAAGGAGGAGGGGGCTGCATGATCAATTCATGCACAGGTACCTGGTTGGTTGTGAGATCTGTCAGGGGCTTCCCTGAACAACAGGATTTACCACTTTGATAAGGGCAGGATGTGAGGCCTGTGTTCCTGAGGCAATGAGTTTTCATAGAGTAAACACACATTAAGACAAGATGTTTTATATCTTGTAGAAACGAAGGTGTGCAAAGGGTCGTGCAGTGGGGAGTGGGAGGTAATTTGCCACTAGGCTCCAGGCATACAGAGAGCCCAGGGGTGGGTCTGTATGCCTCAAGAGAGTGCCAGCTGTCTCCACACCAGGGACTTAGTATGGAAACAGGAGAACCTGGGTTGTCAGCACGTGTCTGAGTGACCTCCCTAAGCCCAGCTCTGTTAGGCACCAGGCAGCTGTGAAGTGAACACGAAGATCTACGTCCTGAGGTCCCAGTGAGTGAACATCTTGACATCCTCAAGCCCCTTCTCCTGCACCATTGCCCCACTCATCTGGGTCTCAGGCTCTGACCCTGACCTCAGTGGCACCTTTGTCCCCTACCTCCAGCTCCTCTGGACAACTCTGTGCTGAGTTGTTCCAGGTCAGCGAACCCCAAACTGAGCTCTGCCCTTGCCCCATGACTTCCTCCTCCCTGTGAAGTCCCCTCATGAAAGAGGCCACCACCAGTGGGATCCTTTAGTCCTGAGGCTCGGCCTTCCTCATCCCTCTGATGCCTCCCGGCCCATGATCCCGCTCTGGGGAAACCCCATCATCCTCTCCTCCCCGCTTCAGCCTCGGGCTGCACACAAACACCCTGTTCATAATCCTCCATGAGGCGGGTCCATGTTCACTTGAGGACACAGATTTTGACAAGTGGGCAGAGTTGGGAATGAACAGCAGGACCCTGGAGCAGAGGACAGACGAGGACTCCAAATTCACCAGAGCACAGGTTATAGTGGTGGCAAGATGTCCATAAATGATGAGGCTGGCATCACACTGCAGCCTGGCCCTCTGTTCCCCCAGGGTGCCCTGCGTTTCCTGCCTTGGCCTGGGGGGCTGCCCCCCTCACTCTCTGTTAGAGGGATGTTCATTCATTCACACTCTCATTTATCATGTACGTGGGTTCCGGCTAGATGACAGCTTATCCTTGGAGACACAGCTCAGACCTCACCTCCTCCATGAAGTTCTTCTGGATTCCAAGTCCCTCCTGCAGCCCCTCTGGCCTCCCCTGGCACCCCCAGAGCTGGGACATCACTCTGATTACCTCTCCAATCTGTGAGCTCTGTGAGAGCCCTGGGCCCAATATGGAAAGTGACTCAGAAAAATGTGCCAAAGGGGCTAAGAAAAATGCTACTAGTTCTGTGTTACAGACAAGGACACTGAGGTACAAGGAGGGCAGTGTCTACCCAAGGCCACAGAGCAGGATCTCAGTGAGCCCTTCCATGGCCCTGTTACTAGTTCTCCATTACAGATGAAGACACTGAGGCACAGAGAGGGAACAGGGACCTGCTATAACCTTGGCCCCATGGCCTGTGTCCTTTATGACCAGCTCCATGCTGCCAGCAGGGGTGTAGGCCTGGAATGGATGTTGAAAGCAGCCTGACCCCCAGGGCCCCGTCAGATGCAGAGTCACTCAACACCTACTCCACACCCCTGGGGTGAGGCCCTCATTGCTGCTCCTGGAAGCTGGCTGGGCCTCCCTGTGGATTGTCATGGGACAGCCCAGGAGAGGCTTGGGACAGCCACAGGGCCCCTGAGGCTCCCTGTCCCCAGCTGAGCAGCTCTGATCCCCTTGACTGTCCCTGGCAGAGGCCTGATGACAAGAAGTGTCAGCCGTGCAGCCAGGTGTGCTGTGAACATGAGGAAATGGGGCACTATGCAGCTACATGCAGATGTTCATGTATTTACTCAATAATCATTGATTCAGGCCTTGCAGGGTGGCTGGCCTGGGCCCAGGCCTGGGTGTCCAGCAGTGAATAAAACCAACCCCTTGATCCTCCTGGGAAAGCAGTGCTCAGAGAAACGGGCCTTCAGTGCCCCCTCCCTGCTCCCCATGAACAATCACACTGAGATGAGGCTGCGGCCGTGGGTCCCAGTGGAGGGTGAAGGGAGGGGGGACACCCAGAGTGGGCACCGATCATGAGCCTGGACACTGGAACCAGATGGCCTGGGCTCTGTAACCTGGGGTGGTCACCTCACCTGTCCTCTCTGTGCCTCAGTTACTTCTTCTGCAGGAATGGGTGACAACGGCTGTCCCTGCCCCACAAATTTCCACGAGGAGTCAGTGAGCTTCTCTTTCTTAGGCGTGTAGGACAGTGGCCATGGGTCAGGATCCCGCTCACCTCACAATAGTCTGTCCCACTTTAAAGATGAGAAAGTCAAGGCTGAGGGGGTTATGAAACCAGCCCGGGCTCGCCCCAACCTCATGCTCTGCTGACATCCCCTCCACCCAGCTCTTCTGTGTTCATGTCATCCTTTTGTCCCTCATATTGTTAAGAATCTCTGAGCAAATCCACATGAATGGAGACACACCCTCTCACCACTTTGGTCTCTCTGGGCCATGAGCAAGATGGGGTTATCGGGCTCCCCCAGACAGTCCAGGAGGCCCAGCATGTCCATCAGTGCACTTCCACTCAGCACGGAGTCGGTGTGAGGCCCAGGGCCAGAAGGCACTAGATTAGCCCAGAATTGAGGAATGCCAGGTGCGTGGTGAAGCACGCAGAGGCCCCTGGAAGACAGTGTCCAGGCAGCCAAGGTGCAGGGCCTGAGGGTGCCCAGAAGGAGCAGAGGACAGAGTCCAGCCTGGACACCACCCCCTGCTGGGCCATGAGAGGGGATGAGAATTGGGACAAGCCAGGGCCCTGCTAGGACTTCTCCTCATCCAGCAAAGAGGCGAGAAAAAGACAAGGAGACAAGTGCAGCTGACCCCACGGCCCTCCCTGTGGGCGGGTGCTGCTTCCAGTATCCTGGAGGTTCCTTAAAAACTTGTAAAGTGTCTGCTTGTTCCAGCCCTGTGTGGGCAGAACTGAGGCAGGGAGGATAGTGACTCAGGACAGAGCTAGGATTCGGCCCAGTGTGTGCTGGGCCCCTCGCTGAGAGCAGCCTCTGGGCATCATGGACTCAGGAATTACCCCAACCTCCCTCTTAAGGCTCTTGACATTTTAGCAGGGAAGGTCCCAGGGCCCATACCCTATCAGGGGATCCCAACAAGTGGGATCGCCACGGTCCTGGGAAAGGAGAGAGTGTGGGCTGGGCGTCAGGTCTGCATTAGACCCCAGTGCTGCCCTTACCACCGTGTGGCCTGGAGGCTTTCCCGTACCTCTCTGTGCCTGGCTTTCCAGCACTGACTCAGAGGACTGCTGTGCTTGGCACACAGTAGGCCCTCAATCAGAGGAAAAAGCCAGCCCTCCCCCAAGAATCTCTCCTCTTACAGGTCCAAAGCTAAGCTATGTGCTACATGTCACCAGAGCTGACCCTTGACAATCAGGGAAAGTGCAATCCTGAAGCTCCTCCCTCCTGCCTGAGGCCCTTCCCTCCTCAGTGACAGTGGCTCAGAGCAGAGCTCTGCAACCCAGAAGTCTGAACTGAGCCTTGTGACCTGGGGAAGTCCCTGTTCCACACAACTTGGTTTCCAGGTCCTTCCAACAAGGCACACAAGCACCTGCTCAGTGTTTTAGCTGCAAGGTCCTCCCTTTGCAAATTGCCCCATCACAACCGGGCTAGAAGATGTAAGCTCCAGACCACGTGACTATCAGACGCATGACTTCAGGGAAACATCCCTGCCCACACTGCACTCCTGAGAGCCCAACTCCTAGAAGAGGGGATGGTGACCCACAGCTCTGCAGTTTTATCAGAACACAGCCCCCACCCACCCACTATTGGAAACACGTGTGAGAAGTGATGATTCCCGAGTGCCTGGACCCCGGTCATCCAGAAAGCAGAGGTCGCGGCTGACCTCGTGGCGCAAAGGTAGCGGGTCTGACTCCAGAAAGCTGAGGTCAGGGTAACAGACAGTCTAGGAGAAAGTACTTTCAGACCATATATCTGATAAGGGGTTAACACCCAAAACATATAAGGAATTCTAACAGTTCAACAGCAAAAACAAGCAATCTGATTTAAAAAGTGGGCAGAGGAACTGAATACATTTTTGTAAAGAAAACACACAGATGTCCAACAGGTACATGAAAAGGTGCTCAACATCACTCATCATCAAGGAAATGCAAATCAAAACCACAGTGCGATATCCCCTCCCACCTGTCAGGATGGCTGTCATCAAAATACAAGAGATGACAAGTGCTGGCTGGGTTGTGGAGAAAAGGGAAACTCATGCGCTGTTGGTGGGAATGTAAACTGTGCCATCACTGTGGAAAACAGTATGGAGTTTCCTCAAAAATTCAAAAATAGAACTCCCATATGGTCCAGCAATTCCACTTCTGGGAATATAGCCAAAGGAAATGTAATCACTATTTTAAAGAGAGAATAGTGCCCTCATGTTCGCTGCAGCATTATTTTCAATAACCAAGATATGGAAACAACCTGTGTCCATCGACAGATGAATGGATAAAGAAAATGTGATATATACAGAGGGAGAGGCTTCAATGTTCCAATTTTACATATGAGAAAACTGAAGCTCATTTGCTTTGAATAATTGAGCAAGTGATGGTGGAAGCTTTGAACCCCAGTTTTCTGATTTCGAAGCTACACCTTAACCCTGATTTTTAGAAGTTAGGGGTACAGGCTCTGGGGACCCTCTACCTTCCACACTTGTAGTCATGCTCCGGGGCCGCCATCCCAGAGGTGGCTGCGTAAACACATTTAATCTGCTTATTCTGCACCTGCTCAGCCCTTGGCTGCCACTCTGTTGTCACTGCCTGATACCAGCTGAGGTTTTATAGGTGAATCATCACCAGCTACCCGCCCACCCCCCTTGACATGTGGGGCAGGCCCCTCCTAGCCTGGTCATTCTAAATCTTTAGCTCACACATCAGCACAAATGCTTCAAAAGAACCTCACTTCCTGTGTGGAGGTGTTGACAAGGGGAAGGGAAGGGAGTTTGTGGTGGTCTCTTACTCTGAAGGTGACACATGAAAGGGATATATTTATGTCCATAATGGGACTCAATTTGAAGCTAAGAACGTGGTCACAGAGAGGAGTAAAAGCTGAGAGGCTACAAAGCTGCTGAGAAAGGGGCTTGACTATTGGATTGCAAATGTGTAATTTAATTTAAAATATCATCCCCCTGGATGACAACAATTTGCCCCCAAGTTGAGAATTGGCCCCCTGACCCCTGGGCACCCCTCACTTCCAGAATGTAATCATCTGAGCATGGGGGGCTTTAATTTGGGGTGCTGTTCCCTCAGTCATAGGTGTACCTGCTCACATGTGCACCCATGAATTGCAGTGCCCACATGTCAAGGCGCCTCTCACACCTGGCCAAGGAGGCCCAGGTCATAAGAAAGGAATTACAGTCTGTGGTGTCACACATGAGTCCCTGTAGGGGTGAGTGTTGTATAGAGAAGAGCCCACCCCTCCACTCCCCACCCTCACCTCCAGGTGGAGTGATGGACGGAGCAGGACTCCTGAGCCCCTAGGCTTAGCAAGCATCCTGGCTAAGGGTGGGGAGGCTGCCCACTCTGAAGTCATAGGTCAGATGGTAGATTGGAGTCCCACCCCCACAGCTCACCAGCAAGCCCCTCTAGTCTGTTTTCTCCTCTGTAAACTGGAACCCAGTCACCCTCACCCTCAGACGTGGGGGCAGCCTGTGTAAATTACAACACAAAACTCTGGGCTGTTCCAAGTGCCCTGGGGTGTTCAGCCCCAAGGCTAGGCACGTGGGAGAGGAGAGGTGTGGGTTAGCAGGTGTGACAGCAGAGCTGAGACCCGGCTGAGTGTGTGCACACTAATATCCAGGAACTGGGAGTTGCCACTAGGCAAATCCATTCACTGAGGCCATATTTACTCTCCCTTGTCAGTTACAATCCTCTATTTGAACAGAGGGCTCTGGAATCTATTAGCCACATCATTGCCTGTCACCACACTGTTGCAGTTCCAGGGTCTCCATTTAGCCAACTTGAAAGAATAGTTTTGTTTTTGTTTGTTTTAAACCAGTGACAGAAAACCAAAGTGGCTTAAAGAAGCAAACAGGGCAGGAGAGAATGACTTACTTAACTGAGACATTCACAGGGAGACAGCTTCAGGCAGGGCTTTATCTGGTGCTCAGTGACATCAGCAGAAGTCATCCTTCCCCACCTCTGGGTTCTGGCATTGGTGCCATCTTCACATGGCTCTGCCTTTATGAGAGCAAGACAGCCACCAACTGCCACAGGATGACATCACCACCCCTCAACTCCCAACTGAAATAGAACTTCTCTTCCCCTAGGATTCCAGCACCAAAGCCTGAACTCTGTGGAGCCTGATTGGGCTGGTGTCCAGCCCTGAGCCAATCACAGTGGCCAGGGAGGATGGAAAATGCTGATTGGTCAGATCAAGGCCATGTGACCATCCTCTCCAGGAAACCCGTGGGCTGTTCACCCGTTTCCACAGTGGAAGAGTGTGATGTCTCCCAGAGGATCCTGCTATTAGCCCAATCTGCAGTTAGCATGATGAGCTGGGATGAATCCCTCTGCTTGGTGACAAGTGACAGGTCACTTAGTGGTTCCTTGCTCCAGAGAGGGCGGCATGTCCACTCAGGTTTGCAGCTTCAGGTCCAGAATATAGCAGAAAAGCCTCCAGTCTCCCAAAAGTTGGGAAAGTGAGCATTGACACTGGAAAGGCACTCCTCTCTGTGGCCCTTGGCTTTCTCCTTGTTACAGTGGAGAGTGCAGTGCTGCCTGCTGCCCCTCACAGCCCACCTCCCGGCTGGGAGGCTGATGCAACAGGTGGAGAGTGCTTGGAAAAGCCCACTTATTCTGAGGAACTGTTGTTGCTCCTGGTGATACTATTATTTTCATTTCAGTTGTGAGGTGGGCCCTGAGGGGTCCCTGAACTGGGGGGACAGACACCCACAGAAATTGGACCCAGTATTACTGTTCATTCAATGATGATTTACTGAATACCTACTGTGTGCCAGGTTCCCAGGGTAGAGCAGTGATGCTGACAGCACGGGGTCCTGCCCTCCTGGGATGGTAGACACCACAGGGGTACAGATGTGAGCAGCATGTGGAATTCTGGGGATCCCCAGGTAGGGGAGGCAGGCCTTGCTGAGGGTCACAATCTCACCTTTTCCGTCTCTGAAACCGTAGTGCTGGGACCTCTGATCCCCTGCCAAACACACCTTTCTCCCAGCTTGTTCTTAGGACTATTTCATCATAAGCAAGGAGTGAGCATGTTCAGGGAAGAGCTATGAAATGCATCTCCTTGGGGAAATTCTTTGTGGTTACAAGATCAAGTGTATGTACACCTTGCTGTACTATGGGGTCCTGAAAAAGGAACCCTTCCCACTTCTGCAACATTCTTCTATGTCCCACTTTCCCACTCATCTCTCAGCAACAACAATGACAAGTTAAGTCAGGGAATGACTCATTGTCGGTCTCAGAGTTCTGTGAAATTTTACTGCCAGTCTCCACCCTCTAGGACTGACTTCTTGTTACTGTTTAAAACTTAAACTTTTGGAGCTGGCAAGGGATGGGAGGCAGATACTGAAGGGGATGCACACTTAGAAGGATCTCCCAGCTCTGACTTTACCCTGGAATCCCCTTCACCTAAACCCACCAGGATTTGGGGAACTTTTACTTTCAACCCAGAACTCCACCCAGCTACCAAAACTGAGATGGGAGCAATGGTTGCTTCTTCTTGAGAAATCCTCCCAACTACCACCCTGATACCACCTTGCCACTGCCCAGGGGGAGAACGTTTTGCTGGGACTCCTTGGATCCTAAACCCGGAGCAAATAGGGGGCACTGAGAACAATGAGTGTCTTGCTCTAAAACCGGGAAGTTCCTCCACCTGGCACAGAGATCAGAAGAGCCAGGGTACTCCGCTGGTTGTCCAGTGTTGCAAATCTACAGTCTCTTGCCTTTTTAACATCCCGCTTCTCCTTTAGGTGCCCCCATCACCCCACTTTGGCTTCAGGGTTGCAAAAGCAAGGAGCAATTTCTAAAAAGCACACTCAGATGCACACCAGAGGCGACTAGGGAGCGTCAGAAAGACGCAGGAGGGAAGCAGGAGGCAGGAGGAGGCAGCAGGCAGGGAGCCATGGGAGTGGGAAGCAGGCAGGTCCCCTCGCAAATCCCCCTCCTGCCTCACATCTCATCGCTGGTTTGGCCGGGGACCGAGGAGCCAGGGGGCAGGTGGAGGATGGAGCTGGCGCTGGGCAGCAGGCTCGGCCGGAGAGCGGAGGAGGTCGGGGGTTGGAAGAGAAACGCAGAGCGAGGGAGGCGGCTGGAGGAGGATGATCCCTCCGCGGGATCGGGCGGCGGTGCAGACGCCCTGGTCGGGCTTTGTGGAGCTCTGCTAGTTTTCAACCCGCTCTCACAGACTCAGGCCCTCGGGAGCTCCCCAGGTGACTGTGAACTTGGGGTGGGGACAAAAAGAACTGACAATTTCAGCACGGCCACCCAGCCAAAGGGAACAAGAAAAGCAAAGCCTTCCTCCCATTCTGTTTTTCTTTTATTTTTGTGCTGCCCTGCTCGGTGGGAGGGAATGGATTAGGCTGAGCAACACCGGAGAAGGCGTAAATCCGGGCGGGGGCCCGGGGACCCGGGGGAGGGCGGTGCGGACGGGGCTCTGAAGGCGCGCGCCGGGCGGGCGGGCGGCGCCGCGCGGAGGCGGCGGCGGGGACGGGGCTGCGCCGTCCGCGGTCGCTGCGCTTCGCCGTCTCGGGCTCGTTCTCCACACCCGCCTCCCCGGGCGCGGTGGCGGCGGTGGCGCTGCGGCTTGGATCTTGAGCCCGCACACCCTTCGGTGGTGGGCCGCGTCCCCTCTCACACGGTCGGTCAGCGGCCCCCGCGCCGTGGCTTTCGGGGAAGAAGCTGCTGTGAGTGGCTGCGGCGCTGAGCTCTGTGCGCCCGGGGAGGCCGGGGGAGCCGCGCCGGCCGGAGAGGCCCCTCGGCCGGAGCCCGTGCCCCCTCGCGGGTCCCGGGGTGTAAGGAGCACATGGGAGAGAGAGAGAGATTTATATACATACATACATACATACATATTAATTAATTCATTCATTTTTAACTTGCACAGAGGGCATTTTCTTGGGGTGATTTTTTTTTTTTTTTAATTTCACATGTGTGCTGTTCAGCAGCAAGGCAACCCGAGGCAGATGCCCAGGCCGGTGGCTGAGCTCCCGTATATGGGTGGGTGTGGAGGGGGCAGGGGGAGCTGGCGGAAGAGGGAGCCTGTGAGGGCTGGTGTGGAAGCCCCCTCAAAAATTTAAAATACACTTCAATTTTCTTTTATCAGAATTATCTCTCATTCTTGTTATTTTTGTATATGCACATAAATATTAAATATATATTTATATACATACATACATATATAATTAATATTAAAGACATTATTTTTGGCATCACAATTTCCAGAATCATTCAAAGTTATCTTCTGATTGATGTATATCTTTGTAATAGTGTTTATTTCATTAACTATAGGGATTGACTAAAGGATTACTAGTAATATATTATTGAAGGAAAAAATATTCCATTTTCATTCATCATAATGTTCCATGGTTTTGTCAAGACAAATTCAGCAACAACTATTACTGTAGGCATATAAGCAAGTATGAATTAATTGCAGTTGATTTATCTTGTTATTACTTGTTTCCAAAATTTCCTTCAGCATTTCCAAGAACATTTTGGAATCCTGTCTTTACCTTATAATTTAAAATAATAGATCATTAGCAAAAGTCCAACGCTCAGCAGTATGCTAAAGGATTCTTCGTAGCCTGTCTTTTCAGTATGTTTTCTGACACAGATTCCAGCTGATGGCCTTGTCACATTGACTGAAACATTGCCATCTCTGCAGTGTGAGATCACAAAAGTTGACTGAGGAATGAGTGATCACTAAAGACCCTCTTCCACTTATGACACTGACAGTGTTTCCTGCAGTGAGAATCCTCCAATGTCCTGCAAGTGTCACTGTGTGAGGAATAGAAACCCAACGTGTAATTGACTGAATTGATTCTCCACTAAGAATTATTTTGTGCAATCTAAGAGCTTTCTTCTCCAAATAAAATAATGCTTTTCCTTCTTTTGTGTTTTAGAGATTATTCCTATATATCATTTTCTTGTGTGCACCCAGGGCTGGAGCTTGGATGAAGGCTCACCCAGAGTCATTATAGACCTGTCTGCTCAGCAATGAGAATATGTTCTTATGATCAATGAGAGCTTTTTTACATTGGTTGTGAATATTAAGTTTCTCTATCATGTGAGTTCTTTGGTATGAATAAAGATTAGCTCTCTGGCTACTGCTTTTCTTACATTTGTTACATTTATATGGTTTCTCCAGGGAGGGCTGGACTTGTGTATTTCAGGGCAGTTATGTTCTGCTCAGTCCCCAGTTGTTTATGGTCTGTTTATTTTCTCTTGGGGGCAGCCCTCATTAAGAAGAATGAAATGTTGTGGGCCTATTTCAAAATAGTTGCTTTCTTTTTCCCCTGCTGGAAGTGAGGCACATTGTCTCCAATTGTCAATGTGAGAACCTGGTAGGAATCCTGAACAAAAGTGGGGGCCCTCCTAGAACTGCGGCCCCTGCAGTTTTTAACTCTCAGACTGGAGCACTGAGCCTCCAGCAGTTTGTCAGCTACGGTTCGGGTTTCCTCCCTGGGGTCCATGGAGGTTTCTGCTTGTGCATTTCTACTCTGGTCAGTGAATGTCTTTGTGTCCATCTGTCTGTCTCCCCAGTTTGGGGGTGGCAATGTGCCCTGTAACCTCAGTACTCTGAGGCTTCTAACAGGAGTCATTGATTTTGTTTGTTTAGTTAGTTTTTCATTTGTTGTTAGATAGAGTTAAAACTTCTAAATTTTTACATCCTGAATGAGAATGAAGTCTGAATTGTCCTTTTTTATTTTATTTCCCTGAAAGTTTTGCTTTTTAAAATTGTTATTAATAAAATAATCATTCTTCATTTAATTCTTTATTCCTAATTATGTTTAAATTTTTATTAAAATTTACTTTATTTTAAATGAGTCAAACCTATTTCACTTGTGTTTATCTTTATTTTCTTTTAACTTACAAAGTTGAAAGTTCAATTATTGCATTTTTGAACACTTTTATGCTCTATTAATTTGTTCAAACCCAAGTTTCAATTGCATAATTGTGTTTCTGTTTTAGGGAACAATGCCCTTGTAATTTTGACAGGCATTACATTGAATATACATATCACTCTGAGTAGTAGAAATATTTCTTAACAATAATAGTTCTTCCAACCAATGAACCTGAGATGTCTTTCAATTTATTTGCATATACTCCAATTGCTTTCATCAGGGTCATACTTTTCTGTCTCTGGTGGTTGGGACTATGGGAACGGAGTGCAGAATGGAGGATGGACCACCCAGGCATCTGCTGAAGCCACTATTGATTTGGGGAAACACCCTTTTCCCTCACCTGCACCAGCTTAGACTTCCTGCTGCACTGAAGTTATGTGGAGAAAAAGAAAAGCAACATCAGAGAAGTCACGACCCCTCAGCCAGAATTAGCGTAAGTCCCTAGGGGTGCACAGCAGGACTCCGGGCCCATGTCTGGGTAAGACTCTGGAAAAGGGATTCTCAATCTGGTGGAACCCCTTAACTGGAATTCCTGATCTGGAAGTTGCCACCTGGGTAGTGATCACGGGCTTAGTGGGACTTGGAACCCATTCTGGATTTCTGTAGTTCAGCTTCAGTTTCTGGTCTTTCTGGTTTCTGAGGCTTCCATCTGCTGACTGAGATCTGCTTCGTGTCTTTTGCTTAGAGATCAAAATGGGTGACATCATTTCTGTTTCATCACAGTCCTTTGGGAAGAATTTTGATTGCTTGGTTCAACACTAGGTACAGACCCATGACTAGGGGAAAGGTGGTATTTTACTGTAATACCGCATGCCGTATGTATGCCCTTCAGTGTGTAAGAAAAAATTGGAAGTATGTTTTCAGTAAATAAAGGTGTGAAGAATGGAAATGATTTTTGTTAAAAGGAAAAAGAAAAAAGATGATTTTCTCCTTGAGCTTTTTGTTTCTGAACAGAAAAAAAATAAGGGACAAAACAATATGGATACAGATAGTTGAAGGAGGTTTGTGGAAAAGACACACTGAGAAAAGAATTTTGTACATGGTTGGGATTTTCTAAGAAAATCTAAGGCTTGATCAAATGTAATTAGGTAAACGGATTTTGTTAAGAGTAGACAGATGCAAGGTTGCATTTGTTTTTACTCTCTGTTAGTGAAAGAAAGATTTCTTAAACTGTTGAGTGGCTTCTGATAACAGAGTATGTGAATTTCTTTGTCTTTAGGCAATCTGTTCCCTAGCTGCTCTTTAAATATTTTATTGTCATTCTGGTTAAACAAATAAGAATTGTTTTGCAATGATCTATGATCTTATCTGACCAAGTATTTTAAAACTCTGACAAAATTCCCAATTATCAAATATTAATTAAGTTACTTTGACATCCATTTAACTTTGGAATGCTTCAAAGAACCCATGGAGCATCCCCAAAAGAGATCCCAAACTGATTGCATTCATTTGATATGTTAAATTACATAGGAAGCATTATTGAATGAGTGATGACAAAATATCTTACATTATATTGTACCTGTGAATGTTATTAGCATAAAGATTCTAGAAGTTATATGGAATACCTAAAATTTGGTATGTCCTGATAAAATATTATCAATCATAATTCCAGTTATTGTCTTAAAATGTATGTCACAGCATTAACCAAGTTTCTTTGTCAGCTGAATTGTAATCAGGTTTGTAACCATGCCTTCCTGAGCCTTCTGTCACTCATAGACAGTTAGGCTTTTACTCTGATGCCCTTGCAAAATGCCTCCTTTTCAAAAGGTTTATGGAAAGCACTTTTTGATAAGTACAGGTTTCTGATTTTCAGATCATACCACTGAGCTGGGTAAGAAATTAAAGAAATCTAATGGAATTTTTTATTTCATAAAACTGTTAATGAAATATTAGTTACATGAAATGGAGTAAACTGATGAATATAGTTCCAATTTTTGGTTTTATCTGAAATATTTCTGGCTTTTAATCTTTATTTTCCAGATATGAGATAATCTTCCCCTGAAGCTAATTATGGCTTACAGAAATTTGTTAAATTACACCTTTGTGAACAGAATTGAAGCATTTATCTTTTCCTTCTACCTGAGACCTCCAGGAAACTCTTAGGTTCCTAGCAACCTTTCCAAGTGAATGAGGAAGGCCACTTCATGGCAGCTGCAGGAACCTCAAGATATTTTGGAACTCAGGAAGAGAAAAATCCACCTGGGCCCGCAGGTACTGCAGGTGAGGGCTGGTGGCGTGGCTTTCCTGACCTTGGGAGGCCTTTTAAAGTTTAACTTGAGGTCCCTTATAAAAAGTTCCAGCAAGATCAAATTTAAAATAGCCTCTTAAAATATTCTTTTTTACAGAGTGGTGGATCTTCACATAGATATTCTTTGCACTGAACGGTTTGTCAGGAAGCCTGGAAAGTAAAAGTTAAGTTTTACTGTGACTGTGTGGTGTGCATGGGGTCCAAGGGAAGTGAGGGTCTTGCAGCGAAGGCTTCTGTGGGGCAAGACACAGTCTGAAAATGTGCTGATTGGTTCACACGCTTCCCAATGTGCAACATAGTGGTGTGGTGTTTTGTGACTGTGTCATGTAGTGGGGCATAAGTTGGTTTTCTCAGATACAGGTGGTGTTGTGTAAACAGAGATACAGCACATTGTGTCTGGAAAAAACAGTGGGAGTTTTGCAGCAACCTATGTGAATGTTTACAGTGTCATTAAGAATTGTTCACCAGATCGTAACACCCCTGGCACAATCTGGGGCAACCCTAGGCTGAAAGGTAACACCATGGTCAGGACAAGAAGAGGGAGATGACACCTGTGGCCGACCAGTGTGTACAGTGGTGAGACTGGCAGCAGGGACACAAGTCGTCCTCATCATCATTGGAAAAATGAGAGATGAGACCTTTCACATGCAGACACAGGTCCCAGTCAGTCACATTCTGGGCCAAGTGCAGGGACTGCTTGTTGCAGATCCAACCTGATGGCAGGCCTTGGGTGGGTGCACTCCTCACATTTACACTTGCTGCAGTCCTCACACACGTAGGTGTGCAGCCCCAAGTCTTCCTTAATCAGTGGCTTAAGCTCACCTGGCCTGAGCTCTGATCTGGGCTGTGCCTGGTTACTCCAAGGAGAAGGATGACCCAGCAGCCTCTTCTCAGAAGGGCTGCTGCTGGGGCTTGTCCTCACGCTGTTCTGGTTTGATTGTCTACTCAACTTCTTTGTCCCTAATATAGGATTGGAGAAGGTGACCCTGCATGTAGAGGCCTTGGCTAACTTCACACAAAAGCCCCGAGTGATAGCCAGCAGAGTTTTACACTGTTGAACACGGAGTTCCCCCTAGTGTGGAAGACAGCTTTTCAGAGCCAGGTGGCATTAGACATACTGCCGGCTTCTCAGGGAGAAACCAGTGTGATTACTCCTGCCACGCACTGTGTTCACATCCCTGATGAATCTGGAAATGCCCCTTCCCTTCTTGATGACGTGAAAACCTGGATTCAGAATGTTGACGGCGCTGACACAAATGCCCCTGAAGTTCTCTCTGACGTCCCTCATTGGTTTCCAAGTTTCTTTTCAATTCCTAAAAGCTGTGCTCTGTGTTTTCAGGAATATTTAAGCTATTGCTTGTGCTCATCAATGTTATTCCAGGGTTTTATATGTTTTTTAGCTTTTGATGTGCTTTGTATCCTACCTTTGTCAAACTATGGTAAAATCTCTAACATGACCCCTTACTAAATGGCATGAACACGTGCATTTTTCCATCAGAAAAAAACCCAGATGAAACCCCAGTTAATTAGGAAGCAGTTAGGGGAGAATGGCGTCCACTTCCCACTTTCCATAGATATGGAAGGAATTCCCAGTGGGGAGTATTGTCATTGGCGACCATCTGGTATTTGTAACTGCTTAAGTGTTCAAAGGTTCAGATGGTGTTTTTACTGCTCTGGCCCACCAGGGTGAGGCTGGAGAGGAGGGGTGGCTGGGTGGTCTGCCCAGCCCCCTGGTGGGCTGTGTGCTTTTGCCCCCGACACCTCAGAAATGGCAATTGGGTTTCTGTTTTCTGTCTCTTATTGTTCATAACTCATTGCAACTGCACACACAGGCACTTGTTTGTAGTCTCTTGTGTTTTCTTTGTGTTTTGCTGTTTGAGATGTAGGTCCTGTCCTGTGCCGGTGCTGTAGAAGGAGGCCCTGGGTCTCAGTCTGCATAGATATTAGAGACATATACCAGCCTGACTTTAAACTGCACACTTTTTTTCTAGCGCTTTTCCACAGCCTCCCTTCCTGCACACCCTTTGTTCTAAGCACAAGAATATTAGAAGATTCCCAAAGCCAGAGGTCAACAATGTGCCCATAATGACATGCCCAGTGGAAGGAACAGCTGCTTCAGCAAAAGCAAGGACAATTTTGCAACAATTTGTCACCCAGAATGTGATCTCTAAGGAAACCAGTGCCACTCCTTGAATTCAAGCACCCTTCCTTCTCTCCCTGGCAGGCCCATAGTCTTGGAGGCATTAGCCCACTGTGAGCTCCTTTGCCTGGCAAAGAAATAAAGCAGTCTTTTCTGCTTCATCCAAAACTCTGCCCTCAAGCCTCAGTTCAGTCACTGGGGTGAGGAGGCCAAGTTCAGGCATCACTTCTAAAGCACTTTGGCACTGGAAGCCCTTGCCTGTATTGACAGGCAGAGACAGTATTTAAGCATCACGTTTAGGAAGAAGAGACTTTTCCTTATTCCTGCGTCTAGAGAAACTCCTCCCAGGCTAGATGTCCCGAGGCCTTCAGTCACTGTAGCTCCTGAAAGTGCCCGTGGGCGATGGCGCAACTAAAGAGCCGTGGTCCTCAGGCACTGAGCGTGCTTTTCACTTTCTCTCTGTGGGGGTCGTATCAACTCGGAAGGACCCTTGGTTCTGAGGGGTACAGGATATGTTCTCATTTTTCAGGGAAGAGGGAAAGTCATTTTTATCAAAGGAAAGTCAAGGTTCAGAAAAACTTAACCTGAGCAGTGAAATAATTAGTGCGTTATTGCATAAATCAAGACATATCAATGACAAAAAATAATAATTTGTGCCTGACATTAGTCTAAGTTTTTAAATATCATCTGAAAAACCCACTTGGGGAAGCTGAGACTGCAAATTCAGTAAGGCCTCTCGAAACTTTATTTTTCTACTCTTTTTTTTTTAACTAAAGCTGTTCTACAGGTTAGCTGTTATATTTCTTTGTATCCACTTTTAAATTTGGTCTTTCCATTAGTGCTAATAAAATAGCTGTCAGTGATGAGAGGTTTCTAAAAAAATTAGCAATTTAGAAGTTTTTCCAACTCAAAGGATCCATCATTGGCCATTGAAGAATAATATCTTAATAGCCTATTTGTAGAAAGACCCAGCGGGGACTTTCCAGTCTACCATGGGTGCAAGAGGTATCCTTGTTGACGGCAAACATGATGTAGCCCCCATGATCCAAAAGTTCATTACCTAGAAAGTCTGAGAAAGTAAAAAACATTCTTATATCAGTAATAAAGCAGCAAAGGTTGAGACAACAGTGACCCCTCGTGGACTGGGACACCTTATGGCAAGCTCCCTTGAGAACTGGTGCAGACTGACCAGGAGAAGGCTTGGAGTTCCAGTCTGTTCAGCTGGTCTCCAAATTCACACTGTGCATGCCCCTCCTGAGTGGGACAGACCAGGGAGTTTCCTCACTGGCCAACAGGCCAAGATCTCAAGACACTGAACAGACAAAAAGAAAGTCTAATTTGACCTGTGGTTGTTCTCCTTATGACAAATGACACAAAAGACAGAGATAAAGAAAAATAGTGACAATGTCTGGTTGGGAAAAGATCCACAAACCAAGAGTAATTCACTGAATTTCAAACCAAGAATTGTTGAGTCCAAGGAGCTAACCCTACAAATATTTTCTCCTGCTAATAGAATTCTAGAAGAGGAAAATTCTTACCTTTCTCATTTACAAAATACTCTGCAGGCAGAGACCCAGGAGATTGACCTGGTAAGAATCTCACGTTCTGCTGGCTTTTGTCAGTCGCACCAGGATCTCCACCTGCAGCAGCTGTGAGTGAGGTGTGATTAGCCGGAGAAGTTGCAGCTCGTCCTCACTGTGGACTGTTGGGGAGGAAGAAGTTTTGCTCTATTCTTCTAGGTTCTTCTGGCCAGTCTAAGAATTACATTGACATGAAAGAGATTAACAGGGGAAAATCAAACAAAAGTTTAACATGTACACATGGGAGAGACTCACACCCCTGGAAGGCAGGCAGCCGAAACCCAGCAGGAAGAGCCCTGCCGTCATTGCCAGCCCCCATGCCCATTCCTTCTCCTGCTGCCCTGTGACCAGGCCCCAGGAGGGGGCCGGGCATGCGCAGAAATCAGGACTTAGATCCAAACCAATGTCTTGGCACCAAAGAAGGGAAGACATTGGGGCTGAGTCTTGGGGAGCTTGTAGCAGAACCCTCTCTGCTGACACACAGGGAAGCTGAGGCCTGGGGCAGGAGGGGACTGTTCCGCCACTTATGTGATGTTGGACTTTGCGAGGCTCCATTTCACTCTCACCCTATGGAAGCCCCTGTGGGAGAGGCTGAGTCCAGCTCCAACAAAACACCCTGCAGCTCTGTGGTTTGCCAGTTCTGTGGCTCCACCAGCCCAGGGAACTTGGACCACTTTTGTATGTGGAGCCTCCTTTTCCTCACCCCTAAAATGTGCCTGACACCCCAGCTCACAGGACTGGCCATGAGGGTCTCACAAAAGGTCTGCTGAATGCTGACAGCCCAGGCCTTGGTGTGTGGCCTCTCTCTTCCCAGGCCTTGACCCTGGTTCCCCTGCTCAGCCCCCAGACTTACATCCAGATCACCCTCCACACTGGGTCCAGCATCACCAGGTCGGTGATGTTTATGCTGAGGGAGGGGATTAACCTGGATTCTGATCTCAGGGCCCCACAGACCCTTCCGTGAAAACCACTCACCCTCAGCTCTGGGTCCACCCCACTGTTTGCAGGTGGAGCAGTCTGGAACCCTTACTAGCCTCCTCGATCTCCACACCCCTTGACCTACAAGAACTCTGGCTCCTAATCAACCCCCAAGACTTCTGTCAGCAAATCACAGGGTGTTTGAACCTTGGCTACTCCCATCACCAAGTCTACGTGCATCAGCTTTTCCAGGCCCTCCTGGCAGTCACTTGGAATGAGGATCTTAGCTAACGTGGCAGTGGGAGGCGGGGCTGGAGGAGGAAGGCCCCACCTCCCTTGATTTGAGGGCTTCCAGCTGGGGGTAGCGCCCTCCTCTGACCCTGCAGCCCCTCCCCTGCAGGGCACTCACCCCCTCCCGCAGCCTCTCCCGGGCTCTGGAGGCCCCGCCCCAGGGCGCTGGGCTTGGAGGCTGCTCTTGCCGGAGTGGAGGACAGAGTCATTGAGCCTGCCCCCTCACCCGGTTCCCCAAGCCCCCCGACCTCAGACCCTGACAGCTGACCAGGGCACTGGTAGCAGTGCTATGTGCCCTCCAGCATGCTTTGATTCCAGAACAATCCCAGCGCTGGCACGCACTGGGTTTGTGACTTGGGGCTGTGGCCTAGTCCCCGGAGCCTGTTTCTTCACCTGGCAAGTATTGGACGCCCACTTACCCGCCAGGTTCTCCTGAGGTCTCAGGGCCATGTCACTTTTATCCTCACCTCCTGCTGAAGCAGAACAGAAAGCCCCACACCCTCCTTCCTTTCTCCTCATCACCGCTCTGTGAGGCTGGCACCACGGGGTCATCCTCTCTCCATTTCCCGGCTGAGGAGGCAGAGGCCCGCCGAGGGGCAGTGCGGTGCTCAGGGGCCCACAGAGGAGAGGCCATAACCCCTTCTTAGCCAGAGGCCCTGGGGCAGCGTCCCTCCCCCAGCCCAGCTCCGCCATTGGTGGGAGTTGTGTCCTTCGGGCTCCCAAGCGGTGAAGGCCCCCATCTGGGTGGAGCTGTGGATAGAGGGGACATGGGCCTTGGAGGCCAGGTTGAGGTCCCTGCCTGCCCCAGGATCCCTGGAGTCTCAGCCATCCAGGCTGAAAACAAGGCCATGCTGAAGCCTTGCCCTCTCCGGGAACAGCTCAGAACATCCCCTGCACAGCAGGCTTTCTTCATGCACTCAGGAACGTGACCCCTGAGGCACCACCTCTGACTCACAAGGTCGAAGGGGACGGGACACTTTGCTTCCTCTTTCACATGAAGCTTCTGAAGTCATTCAGGAAGGATCAACTAAGCTCCCATTAGTTCCCAGACATTTCTCATGAGCCCCCCGGGGCCTGTGTCATTGCTGACTGGGGACCAGGGTGAGAATCCTGACCGTGACTGACCAGCATTGATGGTGAGTTGGGCACATTGTGGAGTCACAGAATGAACACATATCTGTCTCTGGTCCAGCCACTAGGACCCAGGACTGGGCGGCAATATGCACACCTAGACCATAGGACCCCTGCAGTGCTCATCCTTGGGATGAGAAGGGCGCCCTCCCCTCGGAGGTGCAGTGAAGACAGAATGGGCAGCAAGGACCTGGGCTCCTGAGGATAGATGGGGCTGGTCAGGGAAGAAAGTTACCCCTACCCACCCCGTCCACCCAGGAGCCTGAAAGAAGCCACGTGCCAGCGGCAGGGACTAGAATGGGAGCCAGAGACCTGCTACCGCTGCCATCGAGTACCCCCTCCTGGAGCAGCACGGACACAACACATTCCCAGGGTCTCCTGCCCCTCCACTTTTCTGTGGACAGAACACATCCCTCGTCCTGCTGATCCAGAGAAGATGGGGATTTTTCAGACGCTTTAGTGAGAAACTGAAAACTACATCCCACCCCGTCCCCTTCCCTCCTTGACCCTCCTCCCTCCAGACCTCAGGCCTCCACGCTACCTCGATGAGCAGACCCCTGCTCCAGGAATCGGCTTTGCTACACGGATCTTTACATTTCCAGAAGCCCCTCCTAAGGGGAAGGGTAAGAAGGAAGGAGAAGTTCAGAGAAAATGTGTGTATGAGGAGTTAAAGGGCAAATCCCTTTTACTTGAGAACATGGAGTGTTCAGACTGCATGGATGAGGGTCTCACTGGGATTCTTTGGGCAGGAAGGTGCTGTGGGGCTGGGGATGGAGCCCTGGGGTTGATCACCTGGGGCCTCCATTTCCATTTCTACTGAGAAGATCTGATTCCATCAGTTTGAGTTTCAGCTGGGCAGGGCTCTGTTGGTATAAAGAGAACACTATAAATTCTCCAATTTGACTCCAGCCCCTGGGACGTTTAAGAAAATAAATTCCTAAAGCATTAGGAATGATGGCCTATTTCCCAAGGGGGCTTAGAGACTTGGCCCCCAACCCAGGTAATGTCTGTCAAATTTGTTTCCCCCAGGAGGTGCCAGCTGCCTGGGGGTGGGGATGGCAGACAAATAAGTGACCCCACATTGACTTTGAACTTCCTGTGGAGAGACACCCACCCACGTAGAAACAGCCCCATGTCTCCTTCGGAGAGTGATTTGAGGCAGAGCAGAGAGGACTGCATTCAGGGAGCAAAATTTCCTGAGGACTGGAACCCTTGGGGAAGGGAACATAGCAGGCTTGGAGGTGGGAAGTTGCTGCCCTGCTTGCTCTAGCTTTAGTCCCCTCACTGTCTCAATTTGCCCTGGATGAGACACACACCCAGAGAGCCCAGGGAGGACCTAGAAGGCACACAATACATAAGACAGCAGGATGTTGAAAATCCACAGGAATGAAGTTAGCTCAGCCCAAGGAAGGAGATAGGTAGGAAGCATCCACCCACTGAGAGCTGGGAGTCAAGTTCAGCACGGCCCTGCAGGATGGACCTGGGACTGTGCAGGGGCCTGGATCGCAGACTTCCATCCAGAAAGCAGGCAAAGGAGAAGAGGCCATTCCCAAGATTCCAGAGACGGGCTCCACTGGATGGTCCATGCCATACCCTGGCCGCCTTGACCCAGTGCCCCACCACCCAGGCTTGCTCCTGGGCCACCACACTCAGTCCTTCTGGTAGGGGTGATGATGCAGTTGGCCACACTGTTAAGCTGAGTGATAGTGGCATGGATGGTGGTGCCACGTGCTCATTGCCAGGGCTGTTTTTCTGGGACTAGGTGAATCCCAGACATTGAGAGGGAACCACTTTCTTCAACACCTCCTGGAGCAGAGGGAACATCACATGATCAGCGATACCTCATCTCTGCATCCCAGGTGGGGGTCACCAGAGTGGGAGTCCAGGAAGTAGAGGACATGGCTGAAGCCTGGGCTTTTCTCTGTGTTGAGAGCACTAGCACCACACCGATTGTGGGACTCAGTACCCACAGGACCCAGCATTGATGGGTAAAGGAGAGGGGAATTTCTACAAGCCCATCCTCACTAACTCCAGGCTCCAGAGGGCAGCTCCACTCTATTCAACCCCAGGGGCATCTTCTACCATCCTGATCACATTCTGGTCTGACTCCCCAGATTCATGTTCCCCAGTGGCAGCTACACTCAGACTGTTTGTTTCTCTCCCTGTGTTTAAGTGCACATCAGATATGTGATAAATGCTGGAGCAGCTGAAATTCTGAGCATATTTCTAGGTGACCCTTGGACCTGGTTGCACAGGGTGACCTCCCCTCCCGCAACCAATGGGCCAGACCCCACCCACTATTCTTTCTGTTCTACCTATTTAATATACACATACACTCTGTGCGGAACATCCTGTTATCCTCCATCTCTGCAGGTGGACAGAGAAGGCTTGGGTTTGAGAAAGTTGCCCAGGTCACATGGTTGATAAGCGGTGGAGCTGCGGTCTTGGATTCTGGTCCCAGAAGTCTGGATCCTGGAAAGGATGAGGTGGGACAGCTTATTTCAAAGGGAAGCCCTGCCCCAGTACCCCCATGAGAGCCCACCCACCAGCACATCCAGGAGAGTCAGCAGTTCTGCCGCCAGCCTTGTGGAGAGGCTGTGAGTTCAGACTGCTTCTTACTTGTCCCATTCCTCCTGGTCATGTATCAGAGACAGAGGGGCCCTGGGGCTGGAGCTGGCTCTGTCTCCAGTTTTGAGGCTGGAGATGGAAGACTGAGTGGACGGGCCCCGTTGCTCCGCCTTAGAGTGCGCCCCCACTGGGGTAGATGCTGCTTGTGCCACTACTGGAGCAGCTGGTGGCAGTGACGCTGGCTGCGGCACCAGTGGTGTTGGTAAAAACATAGAGGGGTTGTCTCCAGGCCCTAAGTTGACCCTTCCTCTGGCTCTTCAGCAAATTTTCAGCTGTGGGGTTGGCACAAGAGGAGGGTAAAGAGAAAGGTTCACCCACAGAACTAACTTTCCCTTTGTCTTCCCCCAAAAGAAAGCTCTGCTGCCTTCAAAAGGGACGCACAGCCTCTGAACCTCAACTCAGACAGCTCTCCCTGCCTGCAGACCTCCTACCCTCTGGCCCTGCCTCATTGGGTGCTAGAAGGTTCGTAGTGACCTGGAAGAGGTGGGGAAGGTGCATCATGTTGGAGGGAACTGTAGCTTGCAGCATGTGGCTTGTGGAGTGTAGGCCAACTGTGCAGGGCTGCCAGGTGAGCTGCAGGTACTGATGCCGCTAGGGTCCCAAGGTACTGGAAAGGGCATGGGAGGTTTCTGCATGAACTAGAGTCAGAGGCCTGGCCTTTCATCCATGCTGAGCTCTCACAGTCCCTTCTTTGGCTCTTGGACCCAGGTGGTGGCCTCAGCCCACTTCCACCCCTGTGACAGCCGTCCTTGTAGCGGAAGGGCTGGTCATGGAGTAGGCCTGACAGGGATCCGCTGTGAGTGTGGTCTTACTGACACCCTTCTCTCCAAGGCCATGGGCACAGCCTACCCCATCCTCCATGCACAGGAGCTTCAGGACTGGGCTGAAGACACTTTTGTGAGTGGGTTGCTCCCCATTCCTCCTGCTCTGGTCCCCAGTTATGGAGGTCATGGAAGTGCATGTAGAGAGAGCAGGTGAGGGAGATGGGGCTGTTGGGGGGATGGGTCTCACAGGGATCAGCTCAGTCCAACAATCCTCTGATTCCCAGGGAGGCTGGGACCCCACCCACAGCGCTTTGTGACTCATTTTCTTCTTCAGGGGAATTAATAGATGTGTGAGCTCCAGGTTCTGTCCGTCTTTCCCCAGTACAGCCCCCGAACCTACTTAGTTCTGAGGAGACAGCAGCCCCTCTTGTGGGCCCAAAGACCACCTACAGCTTCAGTTTGTCTTGTGATTCATCTGTGTGGGTGAATATGGGAGGTGCACCACGTCTAGAAGAGGCTGTGAGGGCATCATGGTTAAAGTGCTGTGGCATGTTCTTTTGCAAATGCAGAAAGGCCACCGGCCAGGGAAGGATGAGGCTGAGAGTATTTTCACTGGGGAGAGAGAAGGATAAATGTGAGGACACACAGCACGCCCAGTAGCCCTTTCTGCAGAGCCAGCCACCAGGTGAGCATGTACCATGACTTCCTCCCATAACCCTGTGAGGTCCATGCCTATACAACCCTGTCTGTGAGAAGAGCAAAGTGAAGCTCAGAGAGGTGTGAGAACTTCCAAAGATAAACAGATTAAGGTGGGATCGTCACCACCATGCTGTGCTGGGACAGGCAGTCACCTGTCACACTGCTCATGTAGGACCTGCTGGGAGCAGGGAAGGCCTGATGGGAGCACAGGAACACTGTGATGGAGGTGGCGTTTCTACCTGGGAGAGCTGGTACTGGGGACTCTGTGTGATTCTTTTTTGTGCTTGCTTTTAGCGTCAGCATGATACTGTCCCATTTGGGAACAGGGCTGTCCCCTTTCCACATCGGTGCACAAGGAGAAACATGTTCACACTGGTATCACCATAAGTCACCAGCAGAATCAGGATCTGGAGCTCAGACCAGATAATCCTCAGCAACTGGTTTAAGAAGAGGACCTGATTGTCCGCCCGAAAAATTTCTAGCTTTAAAAGTATATTTAATTAGGGGGAGTGATAAATAATTGATCCCTTCAAAATATCCTGTTATCTGAAGAACACTAGCACCTCTGAATTATAAGAACAATATTTCAGTTTGTCATCAATAACCATCATACAGGTATGACAAAACAGGGTGTTAGGAATTACAAAAGGGTCTCAAGATTATGCAGGTCAGAACTGAGAACTGTCCAAAGCATGGGCTGCATGACATTCCTTCTAAGCTACCTGAGGCTTGGTCTGCTCCTGACATGGAACAGACAGTCCTGAGAAAACCGCACTCCTCAGAGGACCCCAGGGAGTTGAGAGATTTGGGTTTGGATTCCAGACCAACCCTGATCATTTCTAAATATGGGATTTGAGACTCTTCTGCATCTGATCGAGGCGTGGTTTCAAGGAGTGAGGCATGATCCAGGCAAGAGAGCAGACATGGCTGAATCAGAGCATCACCAGTGACATTAACAAAGAGACCAGGGCACTGAGATTCCCAGGGATTTAGCATCATGGCTGGGACGGGTCATGTGTTCTCCAGTGAGTTCTGAACATCCAACACTGCTCCCAAGGATCTGCAGGGGGCGCGCGAAGCCAACAGTTCTTAGGTGGTGGGGCGCATGCGCATTCCGCGACAGACGTGGTCGGCGTCTTCCCTGGGGGCGACGCTCCTTTTCCTCAGGGCGGAGCGGGCGGCGCCATGGCGGCTTCGGGACCGCGTGGCCCTCGTTCCTGCAGGAGGAGGACGCTCCTCGCTCGCTGTCTGAGGTAATGCCGGTTTCCCCGCATGCTAAGCCAGCTTCACACCGGGGTGTGTGTGGACCTGGCCGAGTTGGGTTCCCAGTCCAGGAGGGAGGGGACGGGTGCGCTGGCGGACCAGCTTCGGCCGTTGTCCTCAGCTGCTGGGACGGGGTGAGGGTCCGCGTCCATCGGGGCCACGGGGCTGTTCGCGCCCCTCATTCTCACTGCCTGGGTCCCCCCCTTCGCCGCGTGGTTGGAGGTGTTTACACCGCAGGTCACGGGCGGGGACTCGGGAGTAACGTGAAAGGGGCTGAGAAATTACTGAAACAGGGAAAGAGGTGTATGAAAACACATTATATTAACTTTTATATTTTAAGTGTGTCAAAGTCAGAGTTTATTATGCTTTTAATCTCCTGTCTTTAAAGGAATACAATTATTTATTTTGTACTTAAAATATTTTATATTTAAAATGTGCTTCTTAGCTTATCTCATTTTCAAGTCCAAATATTGCCACGATTGTTATTTTCTCATAATGAGAAGGAAAAGCCTGGCTGGACTAGCAAGATAACTCTTAAAACTAAGTGTAATAAGTGTCAGTTTACTGATCTAAGTACTGCTGGGCTAACTCATAAATCTGAAGTTTAATAAGTGTTGGTTTACTGGGCTAATAACTTAACTCATAAGTCCTAGCTCAACAAGTGCCAGTAACTGGGTTCTGGCCAGCAGAAGTCCCACTGAGACTGAATGAATTACTCAAGACTCTGTGGAAAAAGTCAAGAGAGGGAGAAGGAGTCGGGAGCCAACTCCACGAGCCTCTCAAATGCTCCCACATTTATTGTGTACAATCAAAGGAAAAATCACTAACAGTTGTGTGACGGAATGCAGGAATTTAAGGAAAGACAGGGTGGGATTGAGATTGTAGAAATCACAGTGAGTACAAAGGCTTTGTTTATCTTTGGGGAAGTCATGGGAAGAGGGGAACAAGATATATCCTTATAGATATGTTAGAAAAGACGACCAGCCCAGCCAGCTCCTTGTTCTGGGCATAGAAGACTAACAGCAGAGACACCCAGTGTTTATAGCTGAGGGCCTGGGTTGTTGCTTTGCCATGAACAGAGCGCTATCTAAATCCTCAACTATGCAAGCAAGGCATTGTCTCTGCTTTTTATGGCCAGGAGACTGGCGTGCGGATGCACAGGTGCCTGTTTGCAAGGCAGTTAACTAAGCACATTTGCTCTTCTTTAAGGAGACGAGTGGCTGGGGTTTGTTACAATTTTTTAACCCAATCATGGGCTCCCAAAAGTAACATGATCTGTTCCTAATAGATAAACTCCAGTGTACTGATTCCCTGCTTTTGCTGTTCAGACCTTACTGGCTATAGCCCCATGCTTGCAATTAACTCTATAAAACCTAATGCACAAGTTTTGGAGGTGCTCAGAGCTTCAGAGCAGAAGCCCCTCTGAGCCCGCCAGTGTAATAAATCTGAGTATTACAACCCTCCGAGTGGTGCTTGTTTCTTGGCTGGCCTGTTGTTTCCATAATATTAATACAGTGACAGTCTTAAATATATGTAAATATAAGCTTATTGAAAAATATTTTGCAGCATTCCAGGGTGACCAGTTTTGTTAAAAATAATACCTAGGCCACTACCAATTTCTTACAAGAGTATAATTTTTAAAATTTTGAATTACTTTTATAAGTTCCAAATACAGTGGCGATTTTTAAAATACCAACCATTGTACATACTGCATAAGAACATTTGAGATGAAATATATTCAAAACTAAATCGTCAGAATATTTAAAAGGCAGGACAATGACTGCTTTTCATTGCAAATACATTTTCTCCTAATAAATGCAAAATATGAAGTTATTTAGCTTAGTTTTCTATACCTTTGTTCAAAAGGTGAAATAAGAATATCTATAATCTTTTTTTTAATTTTAACCTTCTTTCTCATAAAAATTGGTATTTGTATCTGTAGAATCTTAATTTCCCTTTCATTTTTTTCTTTCAATTTATTTTCTTTAACAGAGTGCTTTCCTATGTCTTGTTAAAGTTTTTTTTTATTCTCCTATTCTAGATCCAAGTCACTTTCTGATACTGAGAGTAAACAAGGGGAGAGACCTTATAGTAAGTATGCAACTTTTGATGTGGTCAGGAATTTTTCTTGGAGAACTTTCTTTACAATTTCTGCTCAGGTCACAGTATTATCCCATTATGAAAACTGAATACAAAATTGTAATCTGTTTACACCAGGACGCTTCCAATTTTGGCACAGCACATTTCCTGATATTTTACATTAGATATTAATACAATATTTGATTTTATTTATATATTGTACACTAATACATATTTTATATATGAATATCTGCTGAATGCCATTAATTTGCATGGGGTGGTAGCTGATTGCATTTGATTTTTCTGACCATTAGTTATTCTTAGGTGTGTCTAAAGTACTTCTTAGAACACATATTTGACTACCACACCTCTCATAGAGTATTTTAAAGGTTATTATATTTTAAATTATAGAAGCAGAAATGTTACCCATTACGTTTATGAAATGATTAAGTAACAATTTGGTGTAATCATATTCAGTGGAGGAATGATGGCTTCTACATCTTTGTACATCTGCCACAGTTGCTCCTCTATAGTATTTGTGGCCATGAGCATTTTTATGTCAACATGATCCTTTTCCAATTCTTTTTTTCTTTTATTTCAGTACAATCAGTAAAGCTTTCCTTTGCAGTGATGGCATTGTTTTTAACATGAAGATACCTTGTCATCTGACACATTTGTACCTGATGGTCTATTACTCTTGTACAGAGCAATAAAAAGCATTTTCATATCTCCATCTGTATTCTAGATCTTTCTAATTTCTTAGAAGCTTTTTATAATCATTTTTAGTTATTTTAATTGTACTAAACACAGAAGAACAGATCACTTTTTATATTTACCTACCTCATCACCTGAATGGACACATACATTATAATAACATGTGAGTTTGATGAATTTGAGGAACGTTCCAGAGTTTGAGCTTCAAGTATTTTTATGTGATTTTCTAAGAGGTAATTAATTTCTGGCACAAAATATGGCATTATCTAAAACCACTGGCAGGATTGTCTGTCATTTTGGCTTATTTGACTTTTGTCACATAGCTATCATCTAGGACCCAGTGAGTTTGAATATTTTAAAAAGCACTTCTGATTAGAAAACATCAGGAAGAAACATTGAATATTTGTGTTCAGGACTCTGTTATCATTATTGTAATGTGCTATTTGTTTTGGCATATATTTGATTTTGTTCCAGTAGTGTGAAATGTAAGCATGGGAACAAAATTAAAAAAAACAAAAAATTCTTGAAGCTAGTCACAATGAATTATTAGTCATTTTATTTTTATTTTATAAACAGGCCATTTGAATATGTTCAGCCATGAAGTGAAACAGACTCACTGAAGTCTGAGTCCTGAGAGACAGTGACCCAGGACACAGCCCTACCAGTAAGTAATGTGGTGATTTGATACACATATGTATTGTGAAATTATTATCACAATAAGGATACTTCCATAAACTCATAAAATTCCCATTTGTGGTGAGAATTTTTGAGATCTGCTCTCAGTAACTTTCAGATAAATAATACAGCATTGTTAGCTGTAGTCACCATGCTGTTCGTGAGATTTCCCAGAACTCACTCATCTTAAACATGGACATTTGTACTCTTTGGGCATCTTCTCATTTCCCCACTCCCAGGCCCTGACAATCACCACTCTGTTCTCTGTGTGAGTTTGGCTTTTTTAGATTACACGTGTAAGTGAAATCATGCAGTTCTACTTTTTCTTTTTTCAGAGTCTGCAGTGTGTTGATTTGATCCACTTACATACAGCAATGTGATCACAAACACAGCTTTAACTAACACCTCTCACATGACTCACAAGTATAATTTTCTTTATTTTTGGTGGCAAGAACATTCACAAGATAGTACCTTACGAGCTTTGGAGACTGGTACAGCACTGTTGTCTGTAATCACTGTGCTGTGCATTTGATCTGCATGACTTATTTATCTTCTGCTTGCACATTTGTACCCTTTAACATCTCCCCATTTCCTCCACCCTGACACCTAGGTACCACCATTTTACAATTTGTTTCTAAGTGTTTGCTTGCTTGTTTTTTGTTTGTTTGTTTGTTTTTGTATATCTGATATCTTACATTTGTCTTTTCTCTGTTTATTTCATCTCACCAAGCATAATACCCTCAAGGTCAATCTGTAATATCCCAAATGGCAGAAATTCCTTCTTTCATAATACAGAATAATATTCCATTGTATATAAATGCCATTTCTTCTTTATCCATTCATTCATTTTTGGACACTCAGGTCATTTCCATATCTTGGCTATTGTGAATAATGTTGTAATAAACATGTGAATGCAGCTATCTTTTCAATACCTTGTTTTCACTTCTTTCAGATGCACACCAAGAAGGAGGACTGTTGGAGCATATGGTAGCTCTATTTTTAACTTTTGGGTAACCTCTATAGCTTTTCCATAGTGGTTGAACCAGGTTACATCCCCACTGACAGTGTACAGGGGTTTTCTTTTGTCCTCATCCTGGTCAGCACTGTCTCTTGTCTTCTTGGTGATGGCCTTTCTGACAGGAGGGAGAGGATATTTCATTCCACTTTCAATTTTCATTTCCCTAATTGTTAGTCATGTTGAATATCTTTTCATGTACCTTTTGTGTATTTGGGTGTCTTCTTTGTTAAGATATAAATTTAGATTCACTGCCCATTTTTTATATTGGATTGTCTACTCTTTTTTTTTTTTTTTTTTGCTATTGTGTTATATGAGGTTCACGTATATTTTGATACTAACCCTCCATCCAATATATGATTTGCAGAAATTCTCTCCTACTCTGTATTAGGCTTTATATTTTGCTGATTATGTTTTTTGCTGTGCAGGATCTTTTTAGTTTGATGTAGTCCCATCTGTTGATATTTGCTTTTCTGGCTTGTGTTTGGGGTTATATCCCATTATTATTACCCAAACCAGAGTTAAGTATCTTCTTCTCTAAGTTTTCCTGTAGGAGTTTTAAAGTATGAGGTCTTACATTTCAGTCATTAGTCCATTTTAAATTATATTTGTGAGTGGTGGAAAGTAGGTGTCCAATTTCATTTTTCTGCTTGTGGATTTCCAATCTTCCCAGCAACATTTGTTGAAGATGCTGGAGTTTCCTCATTCAAAATAGCATTAAAACCAATAAAATACTTAAGAATAAACTTAACTATGGAAGTGAAAAATTTGTACTTTGAAAACTATAAGATTTCTATGGAAAAAATTGAAGAAGACAAAACAAGTGGAAAGATACACTGGACCAGAAGTATGGCTAATGGAACAGAAGAATTAATGTTAAAATGTCCATAATACCCAAAGCCATTTACAGTTTCAGTGCAATTTCTATCAATATTCCAACAGCATTTTTTACACATGGAGGGAAATCAATCTTAAAAATGTTTTATGTGACTACCAGAGATCCAGACACCAGAGCAATCCTGGGAAAGAACAAATTGGGAGTCATCACACTTCCTGATTTAGAACTAAATCACAATGTTACAGTATGAGACACAATGATATTGGTATTAAAATACACACATGGTTTAAATTAACAGTATAGAGGACCCAGTAGTAAACCCCTGTATATTAGGTCAACTACTATTTGAGACGGAAGTAAAACACGTTCAGTGGGCAAAGGATAGTCTCTTTGAAATATGGTGCTGGGACTCGTGGATACTACTTTAAATTTTTGATAGAAATTCCATACTGCTTTTCCTAGTGTCTGTGGTTATTTACATTTTTACCAACAACACACAAGGATTTTCTTCACATCCCTTCCAATCATTGTACTCACTTGTCTTTTTTCACTTTCGCCATTGTAACAGTTGTGATATGGTTTCGTGGTCTTGATTTGCATTTCCCTGATGATTAATGACAACCTTTTCGTGTTGCACATTTGTATGTTTTCTTAGGAAAAATGTCTATTCAGATCTTTTATTCATTTTTAATTAGATTTATTTTTTTGGCTGCTAAGTTGTATGATGTATTTATATACTTCAGTAAATACCATTTATCAAAAGATGGTTTGCTAATAGATTCTCCCATTCCATATGATGCCTTTTAATTTTTTCAAATTCTTTTCTATGCAGAAGTTTTTACACTGACTTAGTCCCGCTTGTTTCTTTTTGCTTTTGCTTTGTTTGCCTGTACTTTGGAGTCATATCCAAATAATCATTATTTACAAGATCAAGGTCGAGGGGATTTTACTCTATGATTTTTTTTTAAGGTGTTTTATGATTTCAAGTCACAATTTGACTATTTTATTGTGAGATTTTTTTGTGAGTAGTGTAAGATGGGGTCCAATTTAATTCTTTTATATTCATTCGACTGTACCAGTTTACATTTTGACCAAAAAATTAAACAAGTTTTACCTTTTCTTCATATTCTTGCAAACATTTTTTTTCTTTTTTATAATGGCTATTCTAACAGGTGTGATGTGATGTGTCATTGTGATTTTGATTTACATTTCCCTGATGATTAGTGAGGTTGAGCATTTATTCATGTACCTATTGGCCATCTATATGTCTTTTTGAAAAAAAATCTACTCAAGTCCTTTAACCTATTTTTAATGTTTTATTTGATTGCTATTATTTTATGACTTACTTATATATTTTATAAAAAAATGTTTTTTGATTAACAAATGGAAAAAAAATTACCTGTATGTTATTTTATTCTGTAGTTGCTTTTTAGTTTGCTGATTATTTGTTTTGCTGTGGAGGTTTTTTTGTTTTTTTGTTTTGTTTTGTTTTGTTTGTTTTGTTTTGTTTTTGTTTTTTAAATTTCTGTAGTTCCACTTGTTTGTTTTTGCTTTTGTTACTTGAAACTTTGGTGTCATATCCAAAAAATATTTGCCAAAACCATAGCAAGGAGCTTTATGTTTACATTTTCTTCAAGTAGTTTTACAGTTTTTGGTCTTAAATTTAAGCCTTCAGTCCATTTTGAGTTAATTTCTGTGAGTGCTGCAAGAAAGGGGTCCAATTGTATTCATCTGTAGGTCATTATCCAGTTTTTTCCTGCACAATTTATTGAAGAGTCTATAGTTTTCCCTTTACATCTTCTTGGTTCCCGTGTGAAGTACTTGTTGGCACTATATAAGTGGGTTTGTTTCTGAGCACTTGATTGCTTCATTGGACTTGGTCTCTATTTTTTACTGTTACCTACCATTTTTGATTACTATAGTTTTGTAATAAAGTTTGAAATTAGGAATTGTGATATCTATAGATTAATTCTTTGACCAGGTTGATTTGGTTATTAGGGGTGTCTTGTGGTTCCATACAAGTTTTAGGCTTGTTTTCTGTATTTCTGTGTAAATGTCATTTGAATTTGGATAGGGATTGCATTGAATCTATAGACAGCTTTGGGTGACACAGACATTCTTACAGTTTTAATACTTCTAATTCATAACCATGAAAATTGTTTCCATTTATCTTTTTTTCAGTTGTTTTTTTTTTTAATCAGTGTTTTGTCATTTTCAGTGTAAGGATATTTTACATACTTGGTTTAATTTATTCCTAATTTTTTATGTCATTTTAAATATGAATGCTTTTTAAATTTATTTTTCAAATTGTTTGTTGTTGGTATATAGAAACACATTGCTGTTCACATGTTGAAAATTGTATCTTGCAACTTGACTGAATTTGTCTATTGTTTGTAATAGGTTTTTGATGGAATCATTAGGATTTTCTATATATAAGATCATATTAAATGCAAACAAATAGTTTTGCTTAATCCTTTTCAATTTTGATTACTTTTATGTATTTATCTTGACTAATTGCTCTGGCCAGGACTTCCAGTATTATGTGGTAAATGAGTGGTGATTGCACAAAATTATTTTGTTTATATTTTTGTCAAAAAACACTTCACCATTGAGTATGATGTTTACTGTGAACTTGTCCAGTATGACATTTATTATGTTTAATTACTTACTTTGTATAGCAATTTGTTGAGGTTTTGTTTGTTTGTTTGTTTGTTTATGGAAGGCTGTTTAATTTTTTCACATGTTTTTCTGCATCTATTGAGATTACCATATGATTTTTGTATTTCATTCATTAATGTGATGCATCACATGTTTGATTTACATAGGTTGAATTGTCCTTGGATTCAGGGATAAATTCCGCTTGACATGGTATATGATCTTTTCAATATACCGTTGAATTTGATTTGCTTATATGTCATTGAGAAATCTTGCATCTATATTTATCAGTAATACTTGCTAGTTTTTTTATTTTTCCTCCTTGTAGTGTTCTTTTCTGCCTTTGGTATCAGGGTAATGTTGGACTCATCAAATGAGTTTGCAAATATGCCTCCTCTTCATGTTTTTAAAAAGTTTGAGATGATTGTATTAATTCTATTTAAATGTTTGGTTGAATATCCCAAAGAAACTGTCTGGTCTTAGCCTCTTTTTATGTTTATTTTATTTTTTATTTTTTTACTGATACAATCTTTTCATTCATCATTGGTTTGTTCAGATTTTCTGTTTTTTTATTAGTCAGTTTTGGTAGTTTTTATATTTCTTTGAGTTTATTTTTCCCAGCATAACCGAGTTGTTTGTGTGTATTTGTTGATAGTCACCTCGTATAAGCTGTTGTATTTCTGCTGCATCAGTTATAATATCGCCTCTCATTTCTGATTTATTTGCATATTGTTTTACCCTTTGTTAGTATAGCTCAGTTTGTCAATTTTACCATTTCAAAAACAAACTCTAGCATTGATGTTTTCTAATATTTACAGTCTTTGTTTATTCTCTCACATTTGTTATTTCATTTCTTTGCTACTTGTGAACTTAGTAGGATTTTGTTTTTTGCTCTAGTCCCTTGAGAAGTAAAGTTGTTTATTTGCAATTCTTTCTTCTTGTCATACTAATTTGTTGTAATAAACTCATAACTATTTTCATGGTATCTTGTAAGTTTTAGTAAGTTGTGTTTCCATTATCTTTTGTTTCAAGATTTTCTTTTAATTTCAAGAAAATTATTGTAAAACTGTTATAAATTACCCACCCCGGTTTTATTGAGATATAATATGGTGCTGTTTAAGATTCAAATGCATATTATAATGATTTGACTTGATATATTATGAAATGATTATCACATAAGATTAGTTAACATACATCATTTTAATATAGATGCAGAAAACAAAGGAAACAAAATATATTTTCCTGTAATGAGAACACTTAAGGTCTACTTGCTTAACAGCTTTCAAATATACCACAGAGCAATGTTAACTGTATTCATCATGTTGTACATAACATTTCAATACTTGTTTATCCCATAACTGGACGTTGGTATGTTTGGACTTCCTACATCAAATTCTCCCTCTTCCCACTGCCCAACTTTGGTAACCAAAAATGTGATATTTTACTTTTTGTTTATTTTTTTCACATATAAATCAGGACATACAGTATTTGTCTTGCTCTGCCTGACTTCTCTTACTTAGCATGATGCCCTCAACCTCCATCCATATTGTCACCAATGGCAGAATTTCCTTCTTTATATTGCTGAATAATACTCCATTGTCTAAATATAGCACAACTTTTATATGCAAGCATTTGTTGATAGGCAGGTCATTATCATCTCTTGCCTATTATAAATAATGTTGCTGTGAACATGGGTGCAGATGTCTCTTCAACAAAATGTTTTCAATTATTTTAGATACATTTCCCATATGTAGAAATTTTGGGTCATATGGTAGTCCTGTTAAATGTTGAGGAACCTCTCTAGTGTTTTTCATAGAGGCCAAACCAACTCATAAGCCAACCAAAAGTACACAAACAGTCCCTTTTCTCCATACCTTTGCTAGCATTTAATAGTAAGCCTCTTGTCTTTTTGATAAATTCATCCTAATAATCCTGAGTCGATATCTCCTTGGGTGTTTGATTTTAGTTTCCCTAATGTTTTGTGATGTTGAGCACATTTTCATGTATTTGTTGGAAATTCATGTATTTTCTTTGAAAAAATGTATTTTTAGGTGTTTTGCACAGCTTTT
This sequence comes from Vicugna pacos, assembly GCF_048564905.1. Lineage (NCBI taxonomy): Eukaryota > Metazoa > Chordata > Mammalia > Artiodactyla > Camelidae > Vicugna > Vicugna pacos. The sequence continues at coordinate 19,264,323 of NW_027328721.1, forward strand.
AAGTGGGTTATTTGTTTTGATGCTTTTTAGTTGTGTGATATGTATTTTGGATATCAACACCTTATTAGTTATAAGGTTTTTAGATTTTTTTTCCCATTATATAGGCTGTCTTTTCATTTTGTTGATTGTCTCATGTAGGAGATTTTTAGTTTGATGTAGTTTCATTTGTTATTTTTTTAATTGTTGTTTATGCTTAAAGTATCATCAAAAATAATTTTTAAGACCTGTGTTAAAAAGATTTTTACTGTTTTCTTCTAGGAATTTTATGACTTCCAGTCTTATATTTGACTTTCTTTCCTTTATATTTAATTTTCAGAGTGGTGTTAGATAGAGGTCTAATTTTATTCTTTGGCATGTGAATATAAAATTCTCCAAGCCCAGTTATTGACAAGACTGTCTTTGCTCCACTGAGTCTTCCTGACCACCTTGTCAAATACTGGTTGACTTTACATGCATGGGATTGTATTTAGACTCTCATTTCTATTCCATTGTTTTTATGGCAGTACCATGCTATTTTGATTATTATAGCTTTATATTATAGTTTGATATAGAATGCAATATCTCCAACATTGTATGTACAAGGTCTTTTGTGTTTCCTTATACATTTTTGTATTGTTTTTTTTTTTTCCTACTTTAAAAAATGCCACTGGATTTTGATAGGAATTAAATCAACATATGGCTTTGTGTAGGATGGGCATTTTAACAATATAATTCTTCCAATTCATGGGCAAGGGATAACTTTACACTTGTCTGTATTTTTTAGTTTATTTCATAGAGTGATATTTTATCTCCTTGGATGAATTTAGTCCTCAGGTAATTTTCAGTGTATAGAGATATGACTGATTTTTGCATTTAAAATTTTTATTCTGCAACTTTACTGATTATGCTGATTAGTTCTAACAGGATTTTGGTGAAGTTTTTAGGACTTTCTATAGATAAAATCATGTTATCTTAAACTAGAGATATTTGCACTTCTTATTTTCCAGTTTTGATGACTTTCCTGTCTCCTCCTTACCTGACTGCTCCAGCTAGGACTTTCATTACTCTTCTGAGTGAGCGGTGGGGGTGGGCTCCTTTGCCTTGTTCCTGACATTAGGGGAAAGTTTCGGACTTCCACTACTGAGTATGTTTTGAACCGTGGCCTTGAGTTACATTCATTTTATACCTAGGCTGTTTGGTGTTTTCCTGTGTCTATTGATCATTATATTTTTTCTTTTGTTCTATTAATGAGATGGCATCACATTTATTTGATTTGCTAGTATTTTTTAAAATCTACATTCATCTGGGTTATTGGCCTAAATTTTCTTCTCTGGCAGTTTGAAAGCAATGCTAGCCTTGTAAAATGAATTTGGGAATTTTCCTTCCTTGTCTATTTTTTAAAAGACTTGAGGATTGGCATTAAATCATTACATATTTGGTAAAATTTACCAGTGAAACCATCTGATCTTGAGCTTTCCTTCATTTGAAGAGTTTTGATTACAGATTTATTCTCCACAGTGGTAAATGGTTCATTTAGATTTTTTATTTCTTCTTGATTCCCTCTTGCTAGATATGTTTCTAAGAATTTTTTTTTCCATTTATCTAGGTTGTCTAGTTTATCTGCATGTAGTTGTTCATAGTAACTTATTATCCTTCTTATTTCTGTGGTAGAGATGCAATGTCTTCTCTATCATTTATAATTTGTTGATTTTGTTCCTCTCTCCTTTTCCTTGTGCAGTGTAGCAAAAAATTCAAAATTTTGTTTATTTATTTAATGAACTAGCTCTTAATATTGCTAAATTTTACTGTTGTTTTGTCTATCACATTGATTTCTGCTGTAATCTTTATTATGTCCTTCCTTCTGCTAACTTTGGCTCAGTTTGGTCTTTTTCCAGGTCCTTGAGGAGAAAAGTAAGATTGTTTATTTGAGCTCTTTCTTATTTCTTAAGTTAGGCATTTATTGTAATAGACCACCCTGTCGGAATTGGTTTTGCTATATCTCATGGGCTTTGGTATGCTTTGTTTCCATTTTAGTCTGTCTCAAGACACTTTGTTATTTCCTCTTAAATTTATTCTTTGATACATTAGTTGGTCAGGAGAGTGTTGATCAATTTCTATGTGTTCATTAGCTTTCCAGTTTTCTTCCTCCTACTGATTTCTAGTTTTATACTATGATCAGAGAAGACATTTGGTATAATTTCAGTCTTGAATTTGTTGAGATTTGATATATGACATAATATGTGGTCTCGTCTAGAAAAAAAATTTTGTACACTTGAGAAGAATGTATATTCAACTTTTGTTAGACAGAATATTTTATATATGACTGTTAGGACCATTTGATCTTCAGTGTTGTTCACATCAACAGATCCTGTATTGAACTATTGTCTGGATGATCTATCACTTGTGGAGAGTGGGGTGTTAAAGTTCTCAACAATTATCATAGTGTAGTTTATTCTGCCTTTTAGCTTGTTTTTGCTATACATATATTTAGTTGCTCTGATTTTGGATGCATAAATATTAATAATTGTTACATTTATTTGGATGGATTGACTCCTCTATCATTATATAATGACCTTCTTTGCCTTTTTTGACCTTTGTTAGATTAATGTATTTTTGACTGTTTTAGGTGTAACTCACCCCTTTTTTTCCTATTTGTTTGAAGTATCTTTTTCTGTCCCTTCACTCTCAGTCTGTGTTTTTAAAGACAGAAAATAAATAAATAAATATTTACTTGAGCTACATCTTTAAAGAAATAGACCTAACAGATATATGCACAATATTCTGCCCAGTAGCAACAGAACGACGTTCTTCTCAAGCACACAAGAAACATTCTCTAGGTAGGTCCTTTATAAAGTCACAAAACAAGGCTCAGCAAATGTAAGAAGACTGAAATCATATCAAGTATCATTTCTGATAATAATGGTATAAACCAAAAATTAATGACAGAGGAAAATAAGAAAATTCACAAATGTGTGAAAATTAATGTGCATACTCCTTATAAACTATTGGGTTAAAGAAGATATCAGAAATGAAATAAAAAATATTGTGGGGTGATGTCACCAGGATGGCAATGTAGGTCATTACAGACTTTGCAATGTAGGTTATTACAGACTTTGCTCCCCCTCAGAAGAACAGCTTACAACTGTTCACAGGCAGGACAGCACTGAGAATACACTAGAACATGGGGTGAGGCTGAAGCATCCATGTGCACCATGTAGACAAAGACAGACCATAGTAGAAAGACATAGATGGACACACTTGGGCCCATAATCTGAGAGAATGCAGATACATTACAAGTTATTTTAAATAAAGACAAGCACAGAACTTTTTGTTTCAGATTTTCTACAGTACTGAGAAAAAACAGAATCCACAATGACACTTCTGTGCAAAGTTGAGAAAGTTACTTTTGAGACTGTTAAAAAAAAAAAAAGAAATAATCTATAGACATAATATATGTTCCATAACTGTGTTTACTTGATTTACCTCATTAAATGGAAAATATTTTGTTAAAAAGAAGACATACATCAACCAGACTTATTTTGATTTTCTTCCTATTAATCGTGATTTACCATTTGTATTACAGGACTCATGAAGTAGTGACATATTCAGTGAAACCTACATATGGGATGTTCCATTTATGATACACATGTTGAGAAACTTGAGCTTTGGATGTCACTGAACTCTTCAGCATGGAGTACTAATTACTAATTAAACTACTCTTATGGAGTAAATTCATAAGTTCCTTGGTAAGTAACCAATTACATGGGACAGAAGCCATTGTTGAGGAAGTGACATTACTTAAAACCCTACATAGTAGAGGCAGGATGTGTGAGGATAAGTGTATCCTGAGGGGTAGGGGCAGGGTAGATAGGGAGGGAATGAGGTTTCCAGAGGGTTGAGTTGGATACTGGAGAATCAGTGAATAAACAAAGAGTAGTAAATCTGAGTAATTTCAGAGAGGCTTCCATAGAGGTGGAGAGTGAAATACACATGTGTTAATCAGGGCCTCCTGGGTTTCAGGATTGGGGGAATTGAGTAAGACTCTAAGTAGCATGGACTCATTAACATATAAAATTCAATGAATTTATTTACTTGTATGTAAATTAAGAGAATTCATATTTTCTATATGAGCAGCTGCATGTAAAGCCATATTAGTTCTGAATCTGGGAGAGGAGAAATGGTCTCTGTTTCTCTTAGAGCACAGTGCCAGGTGATGGTTAGGGGATTTGTGGCAGGTGAGCCTGGGTATTGTGGAAAACTATAAAATGTCTTGGCTTCTTTCTCCTTTTTCAGTTGTGTCTTAGTGCTTGAACTTTTTGTAAATGAAAATCCAGAGACTGATGGAGGTTAGCTGTGATCCTGACAGTTCAATCACAGAGAAGCAGGTCCTTCCTCTTTCTCTGTTGCCAGTAGGTAAGCAGGCTTCTCCACAGGCCTGAATCTTCTCTATAAAACCAAGAAGTAATAAAAGATTTAAGGGGCTCTGGTTATGTTTCCCTAGGTCCCTGAGATGTTTTGTGGCCCAGAAGTTGAATATTCTCCTTCCCAGTATTTGTGCTGTTGAAAGTCTTCACATTACACCAATATGAGAGCGGCTGTCTTTGTCTCAGTCCCTTCGGCACAGGGGAAAGATGCCTCACTCATGGCTGATTGGCTTCTGATGTGCATTAGTCATATAGTGGACACAGTGGAGGGAGACTGAAGAAGCAGAGGCTCACTCTCTAGTTGTGCTGGCGTATGTGTCAGAATGAGGTCAGCTGAACACAGCACAGGTGCAGGAGGCACAGGGGACAACAGCAGGGCTCCTGTGAGTGTGGAGCATGGAGGATAGTGAGGGGTCAGCGATCTGACCTGAATTCAGTGTCATAGTTTTGATTAGTAACTGCATCCTCTGAAAATGGCTGCCAATTTTAAATAACATAATTATCTTCCCTCTTGTATAAATCCATCCAGTTTTCATTTTGTAAGGAAACTTCGTTCACATTTAAACACTGGAAAACAATGTATAAATTTTATTTTTTCCTTAAATATGGCTGTATGTTGATGAGAGAAACTGCAGTAGATAGAGCAGCACATAGGATCTTGTGGAAATCTTTGAAGGACTGAAATACCTGAACCTTATTGGAAGATTCTGTTACTGTCAGACCAGTGAGAGTGAGTGCGACCCTGAAGAAGCAATGCTGTATGACCATCAAAGCTGAGAGGTAGAAAGAAGACAGAAAGAAATGGGAGAACTCAGGTCACTGGAGGGCCAGATTAGGGCCATCTTTCAGTGTAGAAATCCCTGGAGCGACAGGCTTGTGATGCTGACTTTGTCCACACGTCTGGTAATGGACATCTGATGTGTGTAGTTATTAGAGAATCTGCACCTGCTAACCCCAAGATCTGCATGAATCCTGTTCAGTCATGTGCAGGGCTGGGCATCTGAATTCTCTGTGATTGAAGTGAGTAATAGACATTGACAATTAATTCACTGATTTCTATACAGAACACTTTAAACATGACCTCAGTTTGAAAATCAATACTCCTAAGCACTTAGGAAAATGTTTCACATGAGAGGTGTTCTGTTCCATGTAGAGGTATAATTTGCCATTAGTCACAGTTAATAAGTCATAAATAACAGACATCTGCCTTGTGATGAGTCTAGTTTTATCTAAAAGTCTTAGAGAGAAGAGGTGAGTTATGACTTCTCAAATTCAAATTTTATAATCAGCAGTTCTCTTGATTTTGCCTTTGACCCAGTGGTATTTGAGATTGTGTTATTTAGTTTCCTCGTATTTGTGGAGTTTTTTAATTTTGTGCTGTAATTGATTTCTAGTTTCATTTCATGGTGCAACAAAGATTCTTGGTATGATGTCAATCTTCCTCAATTTGTAAGGTCCCTTTTGTGACATAACATGTGATCTATCCTGGAGAATGTTTTGTTTTCACTTGAAAAGAGTGTGAATTATTCTGCAACTGGATGAAAAGTTCTGTGTATGTCTGTTAGGTCCATTTGTCTAAAGTGTTGTTTAGGTCCACTGGTTGTTTATTGATTTCTGTCTCAATGTTCTATCCACTGTTGATAATCAGATATAGAAATGCTTACTATTGTATTGCATTAAATTTCTCCTTTCAGATCTGTCAATGTTTGCTTTACATATTAAGATGATCTTATATTAGATGTGTATAAATAATTGCAATTGTTATAACTTCCTAGTGAATTGACATGTTTATAATTACATAATACATTTTTTGTCCCATTTTTGGCTAAACATCACATTTGTCTGGGACAAGTATAATAGCCACTCCTGCTTTGTTTCGGTCAGCTTTTCATGGAATATCTTTTACCATCACTTTACTTTCAGCCTATGTGTGTCCTTAAATCTAAGATGAATTCTTGTAGACAGCATATAGGTGGAGCTTGGCTTTTTAAACCATTCAGCCACTATGTATCTTTTTATTAGGGAGTTTAGCCCATTTACAGCTAAAATAATGTTTGATCAAGAATGACTTACTGTTGTCATTTTTGAACTGTTTTCTGTTTGTCTTGCAGTTTTTCTCTCATTTTCTTTTCATGTCTTTTGTGTTCCATTGTTTTTGGTATTAATAAGTTTTTATTTCTTTTCTCTTTTTTTGTTCTCTACCACAGGTATATTCTTTGTGGTTACCGAGGGGCTTGTTTGCAATACCTGTTAGTTATAACAGCCTATTTTAAGTTGACAGCAACTTAATTTCACTTGCACATAAGACGCCTCTATCTCTCCATTCATATTATATGCTACTGATATCACAGTTTACATACATCTACTTCTATTATGTATCTGGCAATCTAATTTAGTTATAGTTATTTTAAATCTTTCATCTTTTAACTTTTATAGTAGTATTAGTAGCAATTTGTTACCACCATTATAGTAATAGAGTATTCTGTTTTTCTGTATATATTTAACTTTACCATTAAGATTCAGTTTGTCTTCTGCTCTTGAGTTGCTGTTTAGTATCCTTTTCTTCCAACTTGAAGACTTCCCTCTAACATTGCTTTTAAGAAAGTTCTTGCTAAATTCCTTTAGGTATGGTTGTCTGAGAAATTCTTTCTCTGTCTCTCTCTCTTTTTTTTTTTTTTTTTCTTTTGTGGACAGGTGTAGCAATCTTAGTTGGCAGTTTTTCTTTACCTTGCAATATTTTGGCTTATGTTATCTCAGTCTTTTCTGGCCTCCAAAATTTCTCCTGAAAATATCAAATGGTAGTTTTATGGGAATTACCCTGTATTTATATAACAAGTTAATTTTCTCTTGCTGCTTTCAACAGTCTCTATTTGTCTTGAAATTCTGACAATTTGATTATAGTGTGTCTTGATGTGATTCACTTTGAATTCTCTTACTTGATGTCCTTTGGGGTTTCTGGACCTGGATGTCTGCTTTATTCCTCAGGTTTGGAACAAAATTCAGATATGATTTATTTCTATATTTTTTCTGCTTCTTTCTCTCTTCCTCTTGGTCCTCCAATGTTTTGTCTTTGGACTGAATAATGTAACATAATTCCTTTAAACTATTTTCACATGATTTTATTCTCCCCCCCCCTTTTTTTTTTTTTCATACTTTACTCTTCTGACCTCAGAAAGAATCTTTAGGAACACTATTTTGAATTTTCTGTTGGGTATATCGCTTATCTCCATATCATACAGTCATTGTTCTTGGAGTGTATCTTTGTTTTCATTTTGTTTTGTTTTTTTCTTAGGATATATTCATTGTTTCTTCATTTTTCTTGACTCCATGTTAGTTTATTTGCCTTAGACCAAATAGCCTCCTCTCCCAATCTTCGGAGTCTTGCCTTATGTCAGAAATGTTTGGCACAAGTCAGCCCAGCCAGAGTTTCTAGGTACCTCTCAAACCTTGTTCTTACTCATAGTGCCTTTTTTAGGTGCCCCCAGGAGACTGAGGTACTGTCAGTGCCCCAAGAGAGGCAAATTAGAAGCCAGCCCTCAGGCAGCAACTGGACAAGCTGGGGCACTGCATGTGTAGCCTGACACTGTCTGTAGAGAAGCTAGGAGCTGATCTCTATTGTTGGAGCAAGCCGGGGTAGGGGGAGTTGTGGGAAAGCCTGCAGGGCCATGAGGAACTGCCACTTTGTTCTCTGCAGACTCCAGAAGACTAATGAGTGCTGGGCTCCATTTGCTCTAAGTGTCATACAAGCTAGAGGACAAAGAGTCAGGCAGTAGCTGGAAAAGTCTGGGTGCTGGATGTGCAGTCAGACTCCTTCCAGGGAGAAGCTGGGCCCTGGTAGTTTTTGCTGGGGCAAGTGAGGGGCAGAAGCTGCAGAGATTACCCCCCTGCCAGCTCAAGCTCCCAGAGGGCCCTGCCAGCTTCCAAAGAGAGGAGTGAGTTAGAACGTAGACTTTAGACAGCAGCTGGGAAGGTCAGCACATGAGATAGATGTGCAGTCTAGCTCCTTCCAGAGAGAAGCTGGAAGTTGATTTTTATTTCCAGCTCAGTCTACACTAAGCCATAAGGAATATCTGCTGGAAGAAAAACATCTTGAAAACTGAAAACATTCACGGTTTCACCAGAGGAGAAAGATCACTCTGATTCCAAGGCAAGATAGTGAGACTCTTTTGTTGCCAGTGCAGAGAGAACTGAGAGCAAAGACAGAGTGAAGAATGCTCAGTGTTTTCAACTAGAAAGGAATTAGATGACTCCACAGTTGATTGAACTATTTTTTTTTGTCAAAAACAATCCAATAAATGTTAGCTCCACCAGAACAATCTAAGTTCTATGTAGAAAAGGGAAATGTCTGCTCTTTCTACGATGTTATTTTAATTTGCACAGCTTAATGCTTAGAGTATTACACTTACTTAGTAAATCTTTAATTCACTTACTCATTCATGCAAGAAATAATCACTGACTTTCCAGCACTGTTTTGTGTCTTAGAGATTGGATACAAGAAAGAACTGAGTACAAGAATTATGATCAGGAAGGCACCAGTGTAGTGATGGACAAACTAGATGTAAACATCTTCAGACAGCTGTCGTTGCTTTGACCAGACATGAATCGGGGCTGATTGAGGTCTGAGGTATGTGGAAGCTTGTCTGGATACTTAAGTAAAGAAGTCATTGTTGACAGACTCACTGAGACCAGATGGCTGAAGTTTTCTAGCACCACATCTCTGAAGAATTTTCTCTGGGATGAATCCACCAAGGCCTGTAATTCTTGATGGACATCCACACTACTTCCTTCAGGTCACTACTTTGTAAAAGTTCACAGATGCTCGGGTTCTGATGGGGCTTCCCTGACCAGTTCTGTGTGCAGAGATTTGACATGATGGTGCTGGGCAAGGGGACTTTGTGTACAGTTGGCTCAGACCTTGTTTGCTGTTTCTGTGCTGACTTATTTATATCCTTCAAAAACAATCAGGAATATATAGACACTGGAAAACAACAAATGTTTATTGACAAAATTATCACCTGAGGTATAGTGTGAAATACCCTGGACATGCTCAAATAAAGTCATGACTCTTTATTGGTTATTATAAATTTTGAGAACACGTAACAAAGCTGTAATTTTCACCAATTTTAAGTGCATAAGGCAGACAGTGTCAACAAACTGCTGATTCTTAACCATAACTGTGGATAGATTAGCCTGATACAAATGTCAAGTTTCTCATCTGTGAAATGACTCAACAATTATTTAGGAATTTTAAGAATTCCAGTGAGTTGATATGTAAAGTGCCTTCTATATAGCAAATGCTCAATAAATTGAAGTTATAAATCTGTTATTACTAAAATGACAGACAGCCTTCCAGCAATGCTTAGAATACTGCAGGACTAAACAGGATTCACGGTGAATTCAGGGTCTGCAGTTGTAAACTCTCTCATCTCTGTACAACTCAGATGTTCATTAAAAGGCATAGGACATACAATTCAGAAGCACAAGCCAGAGGCCCATGAGACTTATGTACTGAACGGTGGCCCCAGCCTAACCCCTCTCCATTTTCTCTGTGGTCTCCAAACATTAGTTACTATTGTCTGCTTTGTATCTTCATTCGGTCTATCTGTGAAAAGGTAATAGAAGCCTCTCGACTTAATCTAACTGAAGCTGGTCTCTCCAGTTCTTCAATAATTTCCACAGGCCCCTAAATTGTATTTCATATGCTATTCTCTTATGTTTATGCATTTTGTAATTGAAATATAGTCAGTTTACAATTTTGTGTAATTTGTGCTGTTCAGCATATTTCAGTCATATATATACATATACATATATATTTTTGTCTTCATATTCTTTTTCATTATAGGTCACTGAAAGATATTGAATAGTTCCCTGTGCTTTACAGTATGAACTTGTTATTTGTTTTATATATAGTATTTAGTATATGCAAATTTCAAACTCCCAATTTATCCTTTACCACTCCCTTTCATCCCTGGGAACCATAAGTTTGTTTTCAATGTCTGTCAGTCTGTTTCTGTTTTGCAGGTGAGTTCATTTGTGTCTTTTTTTTTTTTTTTTTGTAGATTCCACTTATAAATGTAGAAATTTTCTATCTCTGGCTTACTTCACTTATAATGATGATCTCCAGGTCATCCATGTTGCTGCAAGTGATATTATATATATACACTATATATATACAAGTACATATATATATGTAGTAGAGTAGGATTCCATTGTAAAAATTTACCACAATTTTTTATCCAGTCATCTATCAATGGACATTTATGTTGTTTCTATGTCTTGGCTGTTGTAAATAGTGCTGCTGTGAACATTGGGGTGCATGTGTCTTTTTGAATTATATTTTTCTCTAGATATGTGCCCAGAAGTAGGATTGCTGGATCACATGTTAACTAGTAATTTTTAAATTAACTTCCATATTGTCCTTTAAAGTGGCTGCACCAATTTACATTCCCACCAATAGTGTAGGAGGGTGCCCTTTTCACCACATCCTCTGCAGCATTTATCATTTGTGGACTTTTTAATGATGGCCATTTGACTGGTAATAGGTGAAACCTCATAGTATTTTTGATTTGCATTTCCCTAATAATTAGTGATACTGAGCATTTTTTCGTGTGCCTGTTAGCCATCTGTATGTCTTCCTTGGAGAAATGTCTATTTAGAAGAAATGTCTGTTTTCTCCCCATTTTTAAAAATATATTTTTATTTAAGTATAGTCAGTTTACAATGTTGTGTCAATTTCTGGTGTACATCACAATACTTCAATCATATAGGAACAACATATCTTCATTTTAATATTATTTTTAACTATAAGTTACTACAATATATGAATAGAGTTTTCTGTGCTATACAGTATAAACTTGTTTATCTATTTTATGCATAGTAATTAGTATCTGCAAATCTCAAACTCTAATTTATCCTTTTCCACATCCTTAACCACTTGGTAACCATAAGGTTGTTTACTATGTCTGTGAGTTTGTTTTGGTGTTGTAAATAAGTCTGTTTTGGTTTTGTAAATAAGTTTGCCTTTTTTTCTGATTCCACATTTCAGTGATATCATATGGAATTTTTCTTTCTTTCTGATTTAATTCACTTAGAATGGCATTTCCCAGGTTTATCCAAGTTGCTGCAAATTGCATTATTGTATTCTTTTTTATGACTGAGTAGTATTCTATTGTATAAATACACCACAACTTCTTACCAGTTATCTGTTAGTGGACATGTAGGTTGTTTCAATGTCTTGTCTATTGTAAATAGTGCTGCTATGAAAATTGGGGTGCATGTATCTTTTTGAATTAAGATTCCCTCTGGACATAAGCCCAGGAATGGGATTGCTGGATAAGATGGTAAGTGTATTTTTAGTCTTTTGAGGACTCTTCATAATGTTTTCCACAATGGCTGCACCAAACCACATTCCCATCAATAATATAGAGGATTCCTTTTCCTCCAAATCCTCTCCAGAATTTACTCTTTGTGGACTTTTGAATGATGACCATTCAGACTGTTGTCATGTGATACCTCACTGTACTTTCGACCTGCATTTCTCTGATAATTACTGATATTGAGCATTTTTTCATGTGCATTTTGGCCATTTGTATGTCTTTATTGGAGAATTGCTTGCTTAGGTCTTCTGCCCATTTTTTAATTGGTTATGTTTTTTTCTTACGAAGTTGTATGAGCTGCTTAAATATTCTGGAGATTAAGCCCTTGTCAAATTCATCTTTTACAAATATTTTCTCCCATTCAGTAGGTTGTCTCTTTGTTTTGTTTATGGTTTACTTTGTTGTGACAAAACTTATAAGTTTAATTAGATAGGTCCCATTTGTTTATTTTTGCTTCTATTTCTATTGCTTGGGTAGAATATCCAGGAGAACATTACTGAGATTTATGTGGGATAATGTTTTGCCTATGATTTCTTCTAAGAGGTTTATAGTATCTTGTCTTATGTTTAAAGTTATAAGTCTTTTTGAATTTATTTTTGTGTATGGTATGAGGGAGTATTCTAACTTCATTGATTTACATGCAGCTGTCCAGTTTTCCCAATACCACTGGCAGAAGAGACTGTCTTTACTCCATTGTATGTTCTTGCCTCCTTTGTCAAAGATTAATTGACCAAAAGTTTGTGGAACTATTTCTGGGGTCTCTATGCTGTTCCATTGATCCATATGCCTGTTTTTGTTCCAGAACCATGCTGATATGATTAGTGTAGCTCTGTAGTATTGTCTGAAGCCTGGAAGGATTATTCCTCCAGGTTTGTTCTTTTTCTTCAGTAATGCTTAGGCAGCTCTGTGTCTATTTTGATTCCATATAAATTATAGTATGATGTGTTCTAGTTCTGTGAAAAATTTCCTGGGTAATTTGATAGGAATCACATTAAATCTGTAGATTGCTTTGGGTATATGGTCATTTTAACAATATTAATTTTTCCAATCCAAGAACATGGGATATCTTTCCATTTCTTTAAATCCTCTTTAATTTCCTTAGCATTTTCTAATTCTCCACATATAAGACTTTAACTTTCTTGGTCAGATTTATTCCTAAGTTTTGTTTCTTTTTTGATACAGTCTTAAAAGGAATTACTTCTTTACTTTCCTTTTCTGATATTTCATTGTTAGTGTAAAGACATGCCTCTGACTTATGGATGTTAATCTTGTATCCTGCTACCTTGCCAGTTTCTTTTATCAGCTCTAATAGTCTTTGTGTGGAGCTTTTAGTGTTTTCTATATATAGTATTATGTCATCCATCTATAATGACAATTTTACCTCTTCTCTTCCAGTTTGGAACTGTTTTAGTTTTCTTGTCTAATTGCTATGGCTAGAACTTCCAATGCTATATTGAATAGAAGTGGTGAAACACGACATTCTTTTCTTGTTCCAGATTTTAGTGGGAGGGCTTTCAGCTTTTCACCATTGAGTATTATACTGGCTGTAGCTTTGTCATAAGTAGCTTTTACTATGTTGAGATATGTTGCTCTACACCCAATTTGATAAGAGTTTTTATAATAAAAGGTTGTTGAATTTTATCAAATGCTGTTTCTGCATCTATTCAGATAAACATGTGATTTTTATCCTTTCTCTTGGTAATGTGGTGTACCACATGGATTCATTTATGTATCCTTTGTCCCTGGGATGAATCCAACTTGATCATGGTGTATGATCTTTTTTAAGTGTTGTTGGACTTTGCAACTTTTTATTGAGTATTTTTGTGTCTATATTCATCAAAGTCATTGGCCTATAGATTTCCTTTTTGTTAATGTCTTTGGCTTTGCTATCAGAGTAATGGTGGCTTCATAGAATGAACTTGGGAGTATACCTTCCTCTTTAATCTTTTGGAAGAGTTTGAGAAGAACTGGCATGAGCTCTTTGTATGTTTGATAGAATTCCTCAGTGACGCTATCTGGTCCTGAACTTTGGTTTGCAGGGAGTTTTTTAATTGTTGATGCTATTTCACTTCTACTGATTGGTCTGTTTGTATGATCTATTTCTTCTTGATGCAGTTTTGATGGATGTTTGATGGATGTATGTTTCTAGAAACTTTTCCATTTTTTCTAAATTGTCCAATTGTTTGCCACATAGGTGTTCATAATATTCTCTTAGAATTGTTTGTATTTCTGTGGTGTTGGTTGTAATCTCACCATTCATTTCTTATTTTGTTTATTTGTGTGTGCTCTCTTTTCTTGGTGAGCTGGGCCAGAGGTTTGTCAATTTTTTTTAGTCTTTCATAAAACCTGCTCTTGCTTTGATTGATTTCTTCTATTGTTTCTTTAATCTATGTTTTATTTCTTTCCCCCCTGATCTTTAATATTTCTTTCCTTCTTGTACTTTGGGTTTTGTTTTTTCTTTTTTTTTTCTAATTATTTTAGGTGGTAGGTGAGGTTATTTATTTGAGTTTTGGTTTTTTGTTTGTTTGTTTGTCTGTTTGTTTAGGAAGATCTCTATCTCTTTGAACTTCCCTCTTAGGACTGCTGTTGCGGCAAGATATAGATTTTGTCTGGTCGTATTTGTATTGTCATTTGTCTCAAGGTATTTTTAAATTTCTTCTTTGATTCCGTCGTTGACACATTGCTTTTTTACTAGCATGCTGTTTATTCTACGTGCTGTCATTTTTTCTCATTTGTTTTCCTGTGGTTGATTTATAGTTTCCTGCTATTGTGGTCAGAGAAGATGATTGGAATAATTTCTATCTTCTTAATTTGTTTGAGGTTACTTATGTGCCTGACTATGTGGTCTTTCCTAGGGAATGATCCAAGAGCACTTGAAAAAAAAAGTGTTTATTCTGTTTTGGAGGCATGAAATGTCCTACAGATATCAACCATTTCCAAATGTTCTAATGTATCATTTAGTATTTCCATTGCCTTATTGATTTTCTATCTGAAAGACCTGCCCAAAAATGTTGGTGTGGTGTTAAATTCTTCTACTATGACTGTATTCTTATTAACTTTTCCCTTTATGTCTGTTAGTATTTTTATATATATATATTTAAGTGCTCCTATATTGGGTGCATATATGTTAAGGAGTGTAATAGTTTCATCTTGTATTGCTCCTGTGATCATTATATACTGTCCTTCTTTATCTCCCTTTGTGGCCTTAGTTTTAAAATCTATATTATCTGTTATAAGTATTGCTACTCCTGCTTTCATATCATTTCCATTTGCATAAAATATATTATTCCATCCTCTCAGTTTCTATTTTTCAAACTTTTTCTTATTATTGAGTTGTAGTCATTTTACAATGGTGTGTCAAATTCCAGTGTACAGCACAATTTTTCAGTTATACTTGAACATACATACATTCATTGTCACATTCTCTTTCACTGTGAGCCACTGCAAGATCCTGTCTATATTTCCCCATGTTACACAGTACAATCTTGTTTATCTATGCTACATTTTGAAATCCCAGTCCCTTCCCACCCTTCATCCCCCTGGCAACCACACGTTTGTATTCTATGTCTATGAGTCTGTTTCTGTTTTGCATTTATGTTTTGTTGTGTTTTTTACATTCCGCATATGAGTGATCTCATATAGTATTTTTCTTTCTCTTTCTGGCTTACTTCACTTAGAATGACATTCTCCAGTAACATCTATGTTGCTGTAAATGACGTTATGTTGTAGATTTTTGTGGCTGAATAGTATTCCATTGTATAAATATATCACATCTTCTTTATCCAGTCATCTGTTGATGGACATTTAGGCTGTTTCCATGTCTTGATTATTGTAAATAGTGTTACTGTGAACACTGGTGTGCAGGTGTCATTTTGAAGTAGGGTTCCTCCTGGATATATGCCCAGGAGCAGGATTCCTGGGTCATATGATGTCTATTCCTAGTCTTTTGAGGAATCTCCATGCTGTTTTCCACAGTGGCTGCACCAAACTACATTCCCATCAGCAGTGTAGCAGGGTTCCCTTTTCTACACAACCTCTCCAGCATTTGTCATTTGTGGACTTTTGAATGATGGCCATTCTGACTGGTGTGAGGGGATACCTCATTGCAATTTAGATTTGCATTTCTCTGATAATTAGTGATATTGAGTATTGTTTCATGTGCCTATGGATCATTTGTTATTCTTCCTTGGAGAATTGCTTGTTTAGGTCTTCTGCCTGTTTTTGGATTGGGTTGTTTGTTTTTTTCTTATTAAGTCATAAGAGCTGCTTATATATTTTGGAGATCAAGCCTTCATTGGTTTCATTTGCAAAAATTTTCTCCCATTCCATAGTTTGTCGTTTTGTTTTACTTCTGGTTTCCTTTGCTGTGCAGAAGCTTGTAAGTTTCATTAGGTCCCATTTGTTTATTCTTGCTTTTATTTCTTCTAGGAGAAAATGTTTGAAATGTATGTCAGAAAATGTTTTGCCTATGTTTTCCTCTAGTAGGTTTATTGTACCTTGTCTTATGTTTAAGTCTTTAATCCACTTTGAGTTGATTTTTGTATATGGTGTAAGGGAGTGTTCTAGCTTCACTGTTTTACATGCTGCTGTCCAGTTTTCCCAACACCATTTGCTGAAGAGACTGTCTTTATTCCATTGTATATTGTTGCCTCCTTTGTCGAAGATGAGTTGACCGAAAGTTTGTGGGTTAATTTCTGGGCTCTCCATTCTGTTCCATTGGTCTATATGTCTGTTTTGGTACCAATACCATGCTGTTTTGATGACTGTAGCTCTATAGTATTGTCTGAAGTCTGGGAGAGTTATTCCTCCAGCCTCTTTCTTTCTCTTCAGTAATGCTTTGGCAATTCTAGGTCTTTGATGGTTCCATATAAATTTTATTATGATTTGTTCTAGTTCTGTGAAATATGTCCTGGGTAATTGGATAGGGATTGCATTAAATCTGTAGATTGCCTTGGGCAGTGTGACCATTTTAACAATACTGATTCTTCCAAACCAAGAGCATGGAATATCTTTCCATTTTTTAAAGTCTTCTTTAATTTCCTTCATCAATGGTTTATAGTTTTCTGTGTGTAATTCTTTCACCTCCTTGGTTAGATTTATTCCCAGATATTTTATTACTTTGGGTGCTATTTTAAAGGGGATTGTTCCTTTACTTTCTTTTTCTGTTGATTTATCGCTAGTGTAAAGAAATGAAACTGATTTTTGAACGTTAATTTTGTAACCTGCTACCTTGCTGAATTCTTCAATCAGCTCTAGTAGCTTTTGTGTGGACCTTTTAGGGTTTTCTATATATAGAAACATGTCATCAGCATATAATGACACTTTTACCTCTTCTTTTCCAATTTGGATCCCTTTTATTTCTTTCTCTTGCCTGACTGCTGTGGCTAGGACTTCCAGGACTATGTTGAATAGGAGGGGTGATAGTGGGCATCCTTGTCTTGTCCCAGATTTTAGTGGGAAGCTTTTGAGTTTTTCACCGTTGAGTACTATGCTGGCTGTAGGTTTGTCATATATAGCTTATATTATATTGATATATGTTCCCTCTATACCCACTTTTGCGAGAGTTTTTATCATAAATGGATGTTGAATTTTATCAAATGCTTTTTCGGTATCGATTGAGATGATCATGTGGTTTTTGTCCTTTCTCTTGTTGATGTGATGTATTACATTGATTGATTTGCATATGTTGAACCAGCCTTGTGTCCCTGGGATGAACCCCACTTGGTCATGATGTATAATCTTTTTTATGTGTTGTTGGATTCTATTTGCTAAAATGTTCGTGAGGATTTTGGCGTCTATGTTCATCAATGATATTGGCCTATAATTCTCTTTTTTTGTAGTGTCTTTGCCTGGTTTTGGTATCAGGGTGATGGTGGCTTCATAGAATGAGTTTGGGAGTATTCCCTCCTTTTCAATCGTCTGGAAGAGTTTGAGAAGGACTGGTATGAGTTCTTCATTGTATGTTTGGTAGAATTCCCCTGTGAAGCCATCCGGTTCTGGACTTTTATTTGTAGGGAGTTTTTTAATTGCTATTTCTATTTCCTTTCTAGTGATTGGATTGTTCAAGTGTTTAGTTTGTTCTTTATTCAGTTTTGGTGGACAATATGTTTCCAGAAACTTGCCCAACTCCTCTAGGTTATCCAGTTTGTTTCCATATAGTTTTTCATAATATTCTCTTATGATATTCTGTATTTCTATTTTGTTTGTTGTAATTTCTCCATTTTCCTTTCTTATTTTGCTAATTTGTGCTCTCTCTTTTTTCTTCTTTGTGAGTTTGGCCAGAGGTTTGTCGATTTTATTTACTGTTTCAAAAAACCAGCTTTTGGTTTGGTTGATTTTTTCTATGGTCTTGTTAATCTCTATTGTATTTAATTCCTCTCTGATCTTTATTATTTCCTTCCTTCTGCTGCTTTTTGGGGCTTTTTGTTCTTCTTTTTCTAATTCATTCAAGTGGTGGGTTAATATGTTTATTTGCGATTGTTCTTATTTCCTGAGGAAGGCCTGTATCGCTATAAACTTCCCTCTTTGCATTGCCATTGCTGTGTCCCATAGGTTTTGAGTGGTTGTGCTTTCATTATCATTTGTCTCAAGGTATTTTTTAATTTCAGCTTTGATTTCCTCATTGATCCATTGTTTTTTCAATAACATGTTGTTTAATCTCCATGCTTTCCTTTTTTTCTCCTTTGTTTCTCTGTTGTTGATTTCCAGTTTCATGGCATTGTGGTCAGTAAAGATGCTTGAGATAATTTCTATCTTCTTAAAATTGTTGAGTTTTTTTTTTGTGTGTCCAAGTATATAATCGATCCTGGAAAATGTTCCATGTGCACTTGAAAAGAATGTATATCCTATTTTTGGGGGGTGTAATGCTCTGAAAATATCCACCAAATCTAGTTTTTCTATTTTAGTATTTAATTTCTCTGTTGCCTTATTTATTTTCTTTCTGGAAGATCTGTCTAGTGATGTAAATGCAGTGTGAAAATCTCCAACTATGATTGTATTCCCATCAATATCCCCCTTTATCTCTGTTAGTAATTCTTGTATGTACTTAGGTGCTCCTATATTGGGTGCATATATATTAACAAGTGTAATATCTTCATCTTGTATCACTCCTTTAATCATTATAAAATGTCCTTCTTTATCTTTCTTTATGGCCCTTGTTTTAAAGTCTATTTTGTCTGAAATTAGTACTGCAACACCTGCTTTTTTGGTTTTTCCATTTGCATGGAATATCCTTTTCCATCCTTCCACTCTCAATCTATATCTGTCCTTCTCCCTAAAGTGGGTCTTTTGTATGCAGCATATTGAAGGTTCTTGCTTTATTATCCAGTCTGCCACTCTATGTCTTTTGACTGGAGCATTTAGTCCATTAACATTCACAGTAATTAATGATAGATGTGTGTTTATTGCCATTTTGAACTTATCTTTGCAGTTGAATTGGTATATCCTCTTTGTTCCTTTCTTCTTCCTTTTGTGGGTTGGTAATTTTCCTTTGTATTATCATGGATTTTATTTGATTTTTGTGACTCCCTTGTAAATTTTTGACTTTTCGTTACCCTTTTTTGTAAATCTATTAACCCATTACTATAACTGTTTTTATTAAACTGATAGTAACATGATCTCAAACCCATCCTACTGTTAAAAAAATTTAAAAAAAGAAAGGAAAAAAATATTCTATATTTCCCTGCCTCCCTCTCACACTCTCAGTGATTTGTATGTCTTCTTTTATAATTTCATGTTTTCTTTATTTGTAATTCATGAGTTATCACCTTTCCAGTTGTGAGTTTCTCATTTCTGTAGCATCCTGCTGCTTTCCTATTTAGAATAGCCCTTTCAATATTTTTTTAGCATGGATTTAGTGTTGCTAAACTCCTGTAGCTTTTTTTTGTCTGTGAAATTCTTTATTTCTCCTTCTATCCTAACGGATAGCCTTGCTGGATAAAGTATCCTAGGCTGCATCTTTTTTTCTTTCAGAGCTTTCAATATATCTTACTACTCCCTTCTGGCCTGTAGTGTTTGTGTAGAGAAATCAGCTGAGAGCCTTAAGAGGGTCCCCTTGTAACTTACGCTTTGCTTTTCTCTTGCTGCCTTTGGAATCATTTCTTTATCCTTGACTCTGGCCATTTTGATTATGATATGTCTTGGTGTGGGTCTATTTGGATTCTTCCTGTTTGGGACCCTCTGAGCTTCCTGTACTTGGATATGATTCCTTCTTTAAGTTTGGGAAGTTTTTAGTCATGATTTCTTCGAAAACCTTTTCAATCCCCTTTGATTCTTCTTCCCCTTCTGGGACCCCTATTATGCAAAGATTGGGACGCTTTATATTATCCCATATGTCCCTTATGCTATTTTCATTATTTTTTATTTGCTTATCTTGTAGTTCTTCTGAATGGGTGCTTTCTATTGCCCTGTCTTCTAGATCACTAGTTCGTTCCTCTGCATTATCTAGTCGGCTTTGCACAGCTATTAGATCATTCCTCATCTCTGTCAATGAGTTTACCCATTCTACTTGGCTCTTCTTTATAGCTTCAATTTCATTTTTGACATATTTTATATCTCTAAACACTATCTCTTTCAATTCCTTCAGCAATTTGATCACTCCTTTTTTTAAATCTTGATCTAGTAGGCTATCGATGTCTATTTCATTGATCTTTCTTTCAGGGGATTTCTCTTGTTCTTTTAATTGGGAAAGGTTTCTCTGCTTTTTCGTCTTGCTCATACCTCTCTGGCACTGTGGTTTATGGAGTATCAGTTGTCTATTTTGAATCTTAAGGATTTTATCTATCTAATGCGTATTTAGGAATAGAACTTAGGAAAAAAGAAAAAATAAGAGAGAGAATTTTAAAAGAAGGGAGAAAGAGGGTTTGAAAACAGTGTATAATGAATAATAGAAGATCGAGTTGAAGCAGAGTATTAATCGCGTTGAGACTTCCTTTTAAAACCTTTAAAAAAGGTGGGGTAGATGAATAGATATATTTGAAACCTGTGTCTAATCAATAACAGGACATCAAAACCCAAGAGAAATAGAAATGAATTAAGAAGTAAGAATTAAGAGAGTAATAGAAAATAGAACAGGTAAAAACAGATTTTAAAAAAAGGAAAAAAAGGGGGGGTTGTCGGTGTTCTCCTGGAGTCTGTGTGCTTTTAATGTGAAGTCTTTCTGTCTTCGTCCTGTTTTGGAAGCTCAGCTTGTTGTTTTCAGAGGCCCTCCGTTGGTGCCCTCTTCTGTGCTGCTCCCAGCACCTGTCGGCAAGCAGATCGTGCCCCCGCCTAACACGGGGTCAGGTGCAGCTCTCCTCTGCTGTGGGCGGGCGGGTCACTGCCCCTCCGCATGCCGCAGTCAGATGTTGCAGACTGGCCAGGTAGGAGGGCGGGGTCGTGCCCCCTCCCAGCACCTCGGTCAGGGGCTGTGTTCCTGCCTGACAGGCGGGGGGCCGCTCTCCGTCTACCTGCGCCGCCCTGGTCGGCGCTCCGCAGGTGGGCTCGGGAAGACCCAGGGACAGCCTTGTCCCTGCTCCGAGCCAAAACCCAGCTCCTTGGTTGTCTTTGTGCAGCAAGTTCCCTGAGGGACCAGGGTGGAAGGATCCTATCTGCCCCGGGCTGTAGGCCCGTCTCAGTCTGGCCCTTGAGGCTGCTATGTCCTTCGGTGCGGGTGCAGGTTTCGCCCCCGCCCCCGCCTGGGTGCTCAGCGCCGGGGGATATGGCGGCTGTGCCTGAGCCCCCCTCTCTTCCCCTGAAAAGTTTCCGTGGGTTTTCAGAGATGGGGGTATGCACCCTTCCCCCGAGAGCACATCAACATTGCTGTTATGGAGGGCCCAGTTTGTTCTGCCCTGTGCACCCACAGCCACGGCGCGCAGCCCCTTGTAGTCCCCCGGGGCTGCCTCCGTGCAGCTGTCCCCGTCCTCCGCCCGGCTTGTGCAACCTGGCCCTGCCTGCCGCTGCCGGCCCGCGTCTCAGGCTGGGTGTCGGGGGGACGCTCTGTGCCCGTTTAACTTAGTTCTGTCAGACCAGGGCTGCTCTGTACAGATCCGAGCCTCGGAGGCTCCCCCTCCGTCCCGCTGGCCTCTCAGTTGGAGAGGGGAGACCCAGAGAGCGAGCGCCAGTCCTCCTTTGCTGCTCCCTCCCCACAGGACCCGTCCTGCACTGCTTTGCCTTTTGTTCTTTCTTTTTTCCTTTTCTCCTACCACATTTTTTGGTGTCTTTATCTTTTGAAGAGGGCGATGTTCTGTCAGAATTCCGTAGGTGCTCTGGTTGGCTGAGTGGGTCTGTAGATGTGGGTCTTGGTGTATTTGTGGGAGAGGGTGACTTACGAGCGTCCTTCTACTCCACCATCTTCTTTGTCTCTCCGAGTTGTACTCATTTTATAATATTGTGTCAAATTACAGTGTAGAGCACAATTTTTCTGGTATACATGAACATACATACATTCATTGCCTCTTTCTTTTGCTGTGAGCCACCACAAGATCCTGTCTATGTTTCCCTGTGGTATACAGTACGATCTTGTTTATCTATTCTACATTTCAAAATCCCAATCTGTCCCTTCCCACCCCCGTCCCCCTGGCAAACACCAGTTTGTATTCTATGTCTATGAGTCTGTTTCTGTTTTTTACTTTATTTTATTTTTTTAGATTGCACATATGAGCGATCTCATATGGTACTTTTCTCTCTCTTTGTAGCTTACTTCACTTAGGATGATGACATTCTCCAGGAACATCCATGTTGCTGCAAATGGCGTTATGTTGTTGGTTTTTATGGCTGAATAGTATTGCATTGCATAAATATAGCACATCTTATTTATCCAGTCATCTGTTGATGGTGATTTTTTTTACTTGAAAAAGCATTTTTGCTATTTGAAAGGGAAATCCAGACGGATTGAACATGAGGTGTACAAAATAAGGTCCTTTTAGTAACTATGTGCATAATCTCAGGGTAAGCACTGCTGTTTTATGTGTGAAACCAGAGCCAGAATGGAGATGCTTAGCTCTTCCTGTGGCAAAAGAAAACCAAACAAAAACAGAAAACAAAAAAAAGAAAAGCCAAGAAAGACGTCTGAAAAGACAAACCACAACATGGAAAAGCATCCCTTATGACCCAAGGTCCGAGAAAGATTTCAAATTCCTGTGGTGAAAAGATCTCTTGAAACTCAGTTTTCTAAAAGGAAACAGAACAAACACAGGCAATTCCAATGAGAGGCAGTGCAGGTGGCCAGTGTCTGTTAGAGATGCTTGGCCTCTCAGGCGAGGACACACGCAGTTGCACACACTATGGAGACAGCACTGGTCCCCAGCACGCTGGCAGCTCTCAGCGTGGTGACAACCAGCTCTGGTGACAATGTGAGGAGGCAGAGGCCCCAGCAGATCCCCTGGAGGTGAGAGTCAGTGGACATTCCTCTCTGGGAGAACAGTGTGCAGGATGCATGAAAGTGCCATAGTTTGATCCCTTCCCCAGCAGTGCTGATCCTTAGAGTTGATCACACCAAAGCTCTTGCACAACTTTCAATGATGTTTTTTGGTTCAGTAATATGAATTTAAAATAATCAGTTTGTTATTAAGGTGTCTTTAGAAGTGATGTACCCTTGGCCCTATCAATCCACACACGTAAGTACATACACGCATATATATACACACATATATATGTACACACATATATTTATATATATAAACACATATATAAGGGAAAGAGAGACTGAAACACAGAGAGGCAGAAAGGGAGAAAAGACAGACAAACAGACACTGAGAGAGAGAGAGAGAGAATGAACACTGGAGATGAGAATGAGTAAATGTCTTACAATTTTCATAAGTCAGTCTACTTGTCAGAATCCTGTCACAGTGTCCATCCACCATGGAGAGGTGGGTGTGGGGATTACACTAAGATGTGTGAACAGAAGGCAAAGAAGCAGGGAGCCATTGTGGGGCAGCCCACCACAGAGGCCAAGATGGGACACTGGGCCTGAATGTGAACATAACAGGAGGACCTAGAAGGCTGTATGCCAGTAGCAGATGAAGTGAGAATTGTATTTAAAGTAAACCCGCCCACAGGGAGCTGGTGAAGCAGGCAACAAGGAGTGTGATTTTCTGCAGGCCCAGGCCTGTGTGGGGAGTGTTCTACACTGCACCAGCCCTCTATTTAACCCTCCCTTTTCTGAGCCTGTGCATGAGCTTCCTGTGATGCCAGCACAAGGATTTACAGGTGCTGTAGGGGTTTAGGGTTCTATAGACATGAAGGCTTCCCTAGGGAGCAGAGGCAAGAATGAGCCCCACAGTGCAGATGGGGGATTGGGGAGGCCCTGAGAGGCACATGGCTTGTCAAGGGTCACAGCACTGCTGAGAAGAGGGAACCAGGTCTGAACCCAGCTGTGTCCTTAGAGCTGGGGCCCTGGCTGCACCAAAGCCTCCCCAGGGCTCTGGGGTGTTCTGAGTTGCTGTCACTGTGTGTGGACATGGCATGGGGGTGGGAGACATGCAATCAGCAGCCCAGAAAGGCCCTTGGGGAGCTTTGCGTGTGGAGGAAGCTTGGGTAAGGGGACCCCAGGATGTGACCTCACTTCCCTGGCAATAGAGCCCAACAGAACTTGGAACCTAGGTAACCAGGCTCCCACTTTCTAGAGAAGCTCCCTACCCAGCTCACTCGGTTGGAAGTGCTCAAACATGTCCTGTCGTGTCCCAATGTCCCAAGGCCCTGGCCTCAGGAAAGCACCAGTGAGGGCCTTTACCGACGCTGCAGACGTTGGGTCAGGTCTCACTCCGGGTGCCTTTTGCCCTTTACCCTGAGGGACCCAAAGGTAACACAGGGAGGCCTAGAGCAGACAGCCAGTTGGATCCCAGCCAGGTAGACCTACGTCCCCTTCCTGGACCGTGGAGGTGGGGTGGTCATGTGGGGAGATCTGCCTCAAGCAAGAGCAGGCTGAGACAGGGTCAGAGGCCTGGCGGGCCAGGCACGTCCACAACCCGGGTCAAAGCTGGCCGGCTGGGACATGGAGACCCGGGGTAGGGCCCTTCTGCCTGAGGTGAAGCCCAAGCCCTCTGGGTGTGTCTTCTCTCCCGGGTGACTGTGTGAGCACACCAAGCACTAAGTGTCTTATCTGGCAGCAGAGGGTTGAGTGGGCAGAAGAGGCAGTGATGCTGGCCAGGCAGGGCTCTGAGATCTCCGGGCCAGGCCAGCTGTTGGTCACTGTCATTGCAGAGCCCCACACCACAGATCGGACAGGAGCTGGTAAGCGAGAACACCCACTCCACCTCCCTGAGTGAGAGGCTGGTATGCCACACTGCCGAGGGCCAGCACAGGCTCCGGGTGAGTGTGGACACAAAGGGATCTCCCAAACCAGGGCCCAGAGATGAATGGTGAAGGCTTCCTGCCCAGACACCACCCAGGCCAGTCCCCAGGGTCCTACCTGGCAATGAGGGGCAGCTCAGCACACATGGCTTCAACCTGGAGTACAAGGCCAACCTTCCTGTGAGTCAGCTGGATCGCCTGAAGCCCACCTAGGCAGATCCTGAAGGTGAGAAGGGCAGTGGGGATATGCCAGTGTGTAAGCGGATGTGAGGACTGGCTCACACAGTGAGGATTCCGGGACCAGAGCAAATATTGGCCTCAGACCACCCATCTGGTGGAATGTAGTCACAGAACATATCCTGTTGGGGGTTTCTGGGTAAGGCTTGTCTATAAAGCTCTGGGACGATTTCTGTCCTTGAAAATGTACATGGAAAGGGAGGCATGTGGGTAAAGTTTTCCTCTCTCACAGCTGTAGAACATCCATAAGACTTAAATCTCTCTTCATTTCCTACAGATACATAACCACAGGAGATAGTAGAAGGAGAAGACACCAGGGACAAAAGAAAGGAAGTACCTGATCCATCAGGAGATGCAGAGCGAGAGGAGAAAACACCACTCCGGCAGAGAAACTGCATCTGCTCCTGCAGGAGACCAAGGACTGGGCCCCAATCCACCAACCCTGTAGTGATACCTGAGGCTGCACCTGAGAAAAATAAAGAGCCATGTCACACTCCATCAGTCCTACAGGGAGACCCTGAGCCTGCTTCTGTGGCTCCTCCTGCACCTACACCTGCACCTCTAGACAACCCAGAGCCAATTCAGGCATCACCACCCCCACAGGCTGAGCTCTGCAACCACCAGCACTGTCATCTCCTAATTCTCAAAATCAACCCACTTCCCGAAAGGAAGTTAACTTCCCTTCTCTGGTATGGTTTTCATTTGTTTTTTTTTTTTTTTTCCCTGTAATTTCATTGTATTATTTCATGTCATTTACAGCATCATTTTTTGTAAGTTTTAAGTTTATAATAATAAAATCTAGGGGTTTTTTCCATTTTAAATTTTGCAATTCAGGAGCATAAAGTGCATTCACAGTTCTGTGCGAACATCACTACTGTTTAGTTTCAGACTATTTCTTTCCTCAAAATAAAGCCCTGTATCCAAAACACACACTCCCCTTCCTCCCTCCCCCAGGTCCTGACCAGCCCTAATCCCATTTCTCTCTCTGTACTTACATATTCATGATGTTCCCTACCGGTGACGTCATACAAAACGTAGCTGTTTGTGTTTGCCTACATATTTTAACCAGGGAATGGTGAATTTTTCTTTTGGTTGCTTTATTTGAAATAGCATTTTAGTCATTTAAAAGGGCAATCCATGTGGATTAAAGATGAGGTATACACAGTGAAGCTGTTATAGTAACTATGTACCTAATCTCAGGATAGGTACTGCAGTTCTACGTATGAAACCAGAGTCAGAAGGAAGATGCTTAGTTCTTTCTGTGAGAAAGCAGAACCAAAGAAAACCAACCAACAAACAAAAGCCAAGAAAGACAGCTGAGAAGACAAACCAAAACCTAGAAAACTCATTTCTCATAACCCAAGTTTGGAGAAAGATTTCACATCCCGGTGGTCAAAAAACATCTCAAAACCCGGTGTTCTAAATAGAAATAGAACAAACACATGCAATTCCACCGAGAGGCATTGCAGGTGGCCAGTGTATGTTAAAGATGCTCGGCTTCTGAGGTGAGGACACGTGCAGACATACGCACTCTGGAGACAGCATTGGTCACCATCACACTGTCAGGTTTTCAGCCTGGTGATTACCAGCTGTAGTGAAAACATGAGGAGGCTGAGGCCCCAGTAGATATCCTGGAGGGAAGAGTGAGCTGACACTTCTCTTTGGGAGAATGGTGTGCAGGATGCATGAAAGTTCAACAGGTGCATCCCTTTCCCAGCAGTGCTGATCCTAATTGTTGATTCCACTAAAATGCTTGCACAACTTTTCAAAGATGTCTTTTTAAAGATATCTATCAGAGTCCTGGGTAAATTAGTAGGAAAGTGGAAGCCACACTAATCTTCATGTAGAGTGGATGGAATCCATCAGTTCTAGTTCACAAGGATACATGAATACTGTACAGCTGGAAAAGTGAGTGCTAGGTCTCTGCGTGATGTCAGGGCAGCCCTCATGTTGGATGGTTGTGAATCCACTATTTGCATCCGGGATACCATCTCTATGATCAAATGTGTGAAGTCTTCATAGATGTAATTGTATCCTGTGGTGTGTGAAAAAGAGAGAGAGACTGAAAGAGACAGAATGAGACAGAGACCAAGTCATTCAAACCAGAATGAAAGACTTGCACAAAACCATTCATGAGGGTCAATTCGGGGGATGTTTGCAAATCTATACCTTTTTCCTTTAGGTGATACTTCCATCTTTTTAAATGTGTCTGTATTTCATGAGTAGTTTTAAAGCATTAACATAATATGTTAATTGGAATTCACTCATTAGTCATCTATAGAGTAATTAAGTTGTCTTTCTACTTTAAAATATTTGTCCTAAGTACAATAAGCATTTATGAGAGTAGAATGATATATTCTAAAGAATTAAGAATTAGGTAAAGAACAAAACTTCGATTACTCAGTCGCAGGTCAGCTAGGTGGTAGCACAAGACAGATTGGGGCATGTTTCTTCAGGAGGTTGTGTATGTTCTGAACCATCATCCAATATAGGTAAGGGAAAATACAAGGGTTATACACTGAAAATTAGAAAAGCTTGCTTATAGTAAGGAAGACCTAGCCTTATTTTGAAATTGAGAAGAGCCCAGATGGCTGAGTAGAGACTCATACCTCGCCCTCTCCCACAAATACCAGAATTACATCTAAAAACCCATTGAATAGCACACATCTACTGAACTTTGGCAGAATGTCTCTCATTTCAAAATACAGGAAGATTTTTATAAAATCTGGTTTAAAAAAATGAGAAATTAAAAATTTGGTGCAGGACCAATCCTGCAGTGATGAAGTGTCATAGGAAGAAAGGCACCCACACACTGGGGTGTCCCGTCTCCAGCCGGGAGGACAGAGTGGACAGAAGAGCTTCGAAAATTTGGAGGAGTAAGTGGCAAGAGCGTGGCAGACAGAACTTAGGAAAACTGACACGGAGAATCCCTGCGTCCCTGTCCCTATATGCTAGCTGGCAGGGACAAGCTGGGACTGGCTGTTGGAGATCAATGAGGAACTCAGGTAGAGGGCTGGGTCCCACTGCACACAGGAAGCCTCGGGGTACTGGAAGAAGGACTGAGCTCTAGATGGGGTGTGTGTGGAACAAAACAGATTGGGGATCCCATAAGAAATACCATTGTTGGTGTATGTAGAAGGTAGGGGTGCAAAACTGCCGTTCCAGAGCTGCTTTGTCTTCTTGGCTCCATTGTTAATGTGTTTTCATGAGAAGAGAAATTGGACTTGGTCATAGCAAACACTGCTGCACAAAGGCAGGGCTGAAAGCTCAGTTCATATACAGTGGCCCTGAAATTTCATACTGAGATTGAGATTTGTTTACAGCCCCCGGCAGAGAGGGAGAATATTCTCTCTCTGGACAATTTGTGGCCATGCTCTGTGAGTTATAGGCAGTGAAGGGAGTTCTGACACAGGATGGAGGCCAATATGGGTCTATAAAACAGGAAAGTGTACGACATCAAATAGGAGGAGGAGCTGGAATCGGTGTAGAAATTGAGTGGGCTTACAGATTAATGTGTGTGAATGACTAAACTTGCTATACAACGCCTTCCCTCCCTGTTTCCCTCCTCCCCTTCCCACCCCCCCCCCGCCGCCGGGAACCCGGGATCTCGTCCTGGTCGCTCTGGGCCACCCGCCGGCGTGTCCGTGTGATCTCCCCCGCCCGGGGAATCGCGTGGGGAGCGCGTCCCCTTCGCGGCAGCCGCCCGCCCGGCCGGCCGTGTCTTGCCAAACCCCGGCTCCCTCCGTCCTCCCCGCCCTGATCTGCTGCCGGGGTGGGTCGCGTCGCGTCGCGTCGCCTCATGCCGCCGTGCCGTGCCGTGCCGTGACGAGGGTGAGCGGGCTCCGAGGCGGACGCCACGGGGTCGCGCCGGCCGGCCGCCCGGCGCCTCAGCCCGGGACGGTCTCGGGCGTTTGGGCGGCCGGCGGTCGGGATCGGTTCCGGGGACGTTGGCGACGGCTGTCGGGCGCCATCTGGCTGCCGCTCTTGAGATCGTCCCTCTTCTCCCGAGCGTCGGCGACCTCGGCAAGGGATGGGGCTCGGCGGCGGGGCCCGAGGCAGACTTCGGGGAGGCTGGCGACACCGGCGGTGACAGTCCCCGTGGCGCTGAGCCGCGGGCGCGTCCTGCTCTCGGCGCAGATTGGACTCGCAGGCTGATGAGGGGGTGACTGTCGCCGCGCTCCCGGGATCTCGTGTGTAGGGGGAAGCCGTGTGGCCTGGCCTGGTCGACCAGCATCCGCCTGTGCCCCTGCAGCCGCGGGGACCGACCCGAGCCGATCGGACACGGCCTGCGCCGTGCCGCCGCGGGGGAAAGGGACGGGGTGTCCCGCGCCCGGGCCGCCGGCGGCTAGGTGGTCCGGCCCTCGTCTGTGTCCCTTGGACGACTGCTCCCGAGGCGAGGAGCGGCCCGGGCCCAGTGCGGTGAGGCCGGGGACGGGCGCGCTGGGGTTCCCGGTCGTCGGAGGCGCCTCCTTGGATGAAATGTTTTCTGAGTCCCGATGGACCCGGAGACGTGGCTGGGCCGGCCCCTGTTGGCGCGGGAGGCCAGGGAGGGCGCCCCCCGGCCCGTAAGCCTGCCCGCGTGGGTTCCGGTGGCATTTGAGGGACCGAGACTTCATCCGGACTCGGGGACCGGCACGGGGGCGTCCTGCGAGGGATGTGGGGGAGGCAGGCTTTCCCCGGCCCGGTGCTCGGGAGCGGTCCCTCGTGGGGGGCCCTCTCCTCGGAGGCGCCTCTGTGGCATCTCCCCGAGTCCCCGGCCACGCGGGCGAGAAACGGGCAGGGCGTCCCCGGCCCGATCCCGTCTCCCTCTCGTCCCTTCCCCTTCCCCTTCCCCTTCCCCTTCCCCTTCCCATTCCCACTGCTCCTCCTCAACCCCTCCCCCTCCCCCTCCCCCCCCCCGGTCGATCAGATGGCCCCCGAGAGCTTCGGGGCTGCCATTTATGGGGGTAGGGCTGGGGGCAGGTGGCCGGACCGAGGTCCCGGGGCCCCCCCTGCAAATCGTGGACCCGACCCGTTTCCGGGCGCTGTCATTTTTCCTTTCGTGTTGGGCATTTTCTGCCAGCAGATAGGTGCTGACACGGTCTTTCTCGGTGTCTGTCACCGAGTGTTGGGTCTCCGGACGCGTGTGGGGCTCTTGGGCTTTGTCTCTGCGTGAGCCCTGGCCTGGTAGAAGCTGACTCTGCTTCTGACACTTGAGCCGCCCGCTCGGGCCTGCGCGCCGGCTCTCGTGTGTGCGTCCGGCTGACGTGGCCCGTGGTGCCGCCTCCGGTCTCTGGTGGCCCGAGGGCGGTGGGGTGAGGTGGCGGCGTGGGTCTTTTACCCCGTGCGCTCCCTGCCGCAGGCACCCGGTGGTGGCCGGCACGACCCCACCCTCCCAGGCTCCGTGCCGCGTGTCAGGCATTCTCCGCCTGGGGTCGTTGGCCACTCTCCTCGTAGAGGAACGAGGAGTGGGTGGCGCCTGGCGAGGCTGAAGCAGGCCCTCCTCTGGTGGTTGTCCTCGCCGGGCCCTCCCTTCTGGCTCTGGGGCTTCCCTGCCCCATGGCTCGCTCGCTCGCTCGCTCACCTGACCGATGTGGTGACGTCATGCTCTCCCGGGCCGGGCCTAAGCCGCGCCAGACGAGGGACGGGACGTTCATGGTGAACGTGGCCTCTCTTCTCGTTCTGCCTGCGGGCCCCTCGCCTCTCCTCCACCGCCCGTGGGTGGCGGGGGCAAGGAAGGGGTGCGGACTCCGGCCCGACCTCGGTCTCCCGTGCCTCGTGGTGTCGGCGGGGCCGGGGTCTTGTGACGCGGCAGACACCTCTCGCCTCCTCGCCTGCTCGGCGTCTTGTCTCGCGAGCGGCCCTCCCCCGCGGTGGGGGAGGGCTGCCCCCGCCGCCACGCCACGTATCCCCTCGCCGGGGTGCGAGCGTGTCTCGCCTTGGCCCTCTGTGGTGCCCCTGGAGCGCTCCAGGTTGTCCCTCAGGTGCCCGAGGCCGAGCGGTGGCATCGCTTCCCGTCCCCAGCGTGTCCTCTCGGGTAACCCCTGCGGTGGTCGTGTGTGCCGAGCCACTCTCTTGAGCAGTGGGGGAGGGGTCGAGACGGTAAGCGAGGCGTGGCCCCGCTCCCCACCCTCGGTTGGGGCCGGGGCCGCCTCCTGGTCGTCGTCCTCACCCTGTACGGGGGGGACTGACGTGGCCGGGCGCACGCCGGGTGGGTCCCCCCCTCTGCGGGGCTCGCGCCCGGGCGTGGGAGCGGACGTGGTGGGGCCGGGTGATGTGCCGGTGGGGGCGGGCGCCTGTCTCGTCCCCACGCGGCCTTGGGTGCGTCTCCTCGCGAGGCGGCACGGGCTTTCCCCGGCCCCGACCGCGAACGCTCGCTTTTCGGCCCGCTGCTTACCCCTACCGCAGGCCCCTCCTGCCCAGCCGAGCGCTGACGTCCACCTCGGCGGACTTCCGTAGGCCTGAAGGGGGCCCCCGCTGGGTAGGGGGCGATGCGCCCTCGGTGAGAAAGCCTTCTCTAGCGATCTGAGAGGGGAGCCTTGGGGGGTACCGGACAACCCCCAGCCGCCGCTCCTCCATCCAGAGCGTGCAGTCGCCACGGGGAAGCGACTGCCGCAGCGTGTGGGCAGGGCCCCGCCGCTTTGGCGTGTGGGTTGCGCCGGCCCCGCGGCGGGGCCGTGTGCTGCTCTTTGCCTGCTGTGGCCCGCGCCTCCCCCCTCCGAGTCGGGGGAGGGTTCTGCCGGGCCGGGCCGGGCCCGGCGTCTGGCGCGGGGCCGTGCGAGCGCGCGTGCGTGCGCGCGGGCTTTGCCTCCCCGGTGCGTGCCGTGGGGGGAG